>NC_090880.1:26890274-26932774 GCF_036669935.1 Montipora foliosa
TATTTGCATATCATCCACTTTCCTTTGTCTTTGTCCTCTAAACCTCTCTTTCAAACTGAATTTTAATATATTGAAAAAGGCCTATTTAACAAAATATAAAATTAAAAAGTGTAAAATGGGGTTGACAGGCCTACATGACTCCCTTGTACGTCTGGTTTCCTTTTCATTTGTCATAATTTTGCTATCTCAAGTACATATTTGAATGGACACCTCTCTTGGGCGATTCCAGTAAGATCTCATTTAGCAATGGTATTTTTGTTCTATGAGACTTAAGATTTGGACCATCATAACGCTGTGTGATATTTTTCTTCCAAGAAAATAGTTTGTCTTGATGATATATTTTTAGTTTCTTGGTGTTAATTTTCTCTGCAGCAGGCCAGGGTTTTCATTTGAGGCTGGAGGCCGGACATTTCGTCCTGTGGTTTCCCATTCCATGTTTGGTACTTTGATGCCAATATTTGAGGGGTTTGTTTTATTTATATTATAATTTTTTTTACTTACTTTTTAAAGAGAATTTGAGTAAACTCTAGCCTTGCCTGGAAAACTGATTCTTGGGTTCCAGAAACACTGGAAATAGTGTAGGTAGCTAGGTAGCTCATGCAAATTTCATGCTCAAATTTCCCGAGTATAATCACACGATCTTTAACTTAAGGAAAACAAATGGTACAAGTCTTTTCTTGAATCTTAGCCTTTTCAGTTCCAGTAACCTGCGTTGCAAGCGTTTCTGTGCGTTTTCATTAATTTGACTGTGCAAAAAATGTGTCGCCCCACTTTTCATGCAGCCAGAATATTGAAAATCTTGCGTGTTCTCCCACAGAAGCGCTTGTTATACAGGCTATGGTTTTGGTTTTTCTAACAAAAGGGCAGAGCAAGTAAAACAATAAAATTAAGGTTTTTTTTCCCCTGAAACTACTGGTACCCTATGCAAGAATCATGATTTTTTTTTAAATGCCAAGGGTAAAGTGTTGCTTGCTTTAATACTTGCCCCTTGACTGCATTTTCCATGATAACCTTTTCCTAAATTATATTACTAATAATCTTTAGTGGGGACATACTTTTTTAGTGAGTGAGTAATCCCATTGAACCCAGGAGTTCCCCATTGATGAGTAAAATCGTCTGGCGTTAGACAGAGTAAAATAGTCTGGCCGGTTTGGACGTCAAAGGGTTAACCGACCTCTCAAAAAATTAGGCTTGCATGTTTTTCCTTGAAAGTTGCTCTTGAGTTTCAGGACACTATAATCATAGCAACCAATAAATATTCTTGAAAGGACACATTTTATTACATAACTATTTAAAATTATTAATTGCCATATTACAAAAACCCTAAAATTAATAGTAACATATCTTCAATACTAAAAAATAGTTGCCTTAATTTCTAGTTCACTATATACAAATTTAAAACATTAAAAGACATGTTAACTAACCTTTTTATTCTTTACCATTTTTGCAGCTTACTAACATGAACACACGCAGAGGTACACGTAACAACCCAAAGTCAATAATAATTTTGCTTCAGTCTCAGGACTGAAAAAAGCAACATTTCACTTTAGCTGAACTTCTGTTGTTGTTTTAATAAGATGTTTTCAGTGATAACCTGTCAGACCTAAAATATGATTTATCGAGTCAAACATGCTTAGCTCAGACAAGTACAGAACCATTATTATCAACAATTCACTGAAGTGGAGGTGGCCAGTAGTGGATATTTACTGAGCTGTGGAGGAGCAAGGTATATAGTGTAAATAGTGTACACTAAAACAGTGAGATAATATAGCACAAAAAGCAGCAATTACAATATTGTTGGGCACAAATCCCACATGAGTTGCTCGGAGGTGGAGAGCAAAGTTTGAGTTGCCCATCAGCAATTGCGCACAAAAATGCTATCCACTGTTTCACTATATACTTAAAACAAATTATTTATATCAAAAGTAAAGAATCTAAGGCCAGCATTTCTATAAAATTCTAGTAATATTCTCCGCAAAGGTTGTGACGTTTTCATACACTAACAAAGATCCTCACATTTTAAATGATGTAAAAACATCAAGACTTAAATAAAGCACTACAAATGTACAGCCATACTTTAAATTGTTGGTCGTTAAAAGTAACCATTAACACATCCTATTTCATTGTATGGCCATTTTTCCAAAATCCAATACGTTAATTTTTGAATACCGAGTCTGGTTTTGAGACTTTCAAAAGTACTTTGCACATCTTGCGGTTTAACCCAAAATAAGTCAACACCAAGCTAGTCAACATTAAGCCAGTTCAAGCTGTTTTTCACGGTTTCGGGCAAGTCTAAGAATTACTGTGACAGTTGCAAATGTGGCAGCATTGGTTGGAAATGCACGGAGAACGGTTGCAGTCATTCCCTGAGAAAATGCTCGTAGACCTCCTGTTCTGTATGTCTTTTTAATGCAATCCACCAGACTGTGGTATCTTCGATCTTTGCCATCACCATCAGCCTGAATTCTTGACTTTATAACGTCTATAGGATACATAAAAACCCAGGATGCTATACCACTAATGCCTCCAGCAAAAAGTACTCCTAGTGGACCTACACAATCAACGCTAGAGCCATGAGGGGTCATTGCAGCACATAATACTTCAAATGTTCCAAAGTAGATAGCAAAGCTGGGGATTTCTCGAATAACAGTTATTGTCATGCCCTTGTAACAGCCTCTTAATCCACCTTGGCGGAAAATCTTCTGCAAGCAATCCAGTGATCCATGGTACTTTTCATGAGCCTTCAGCCGTGATTGTTGAACTTGCACACGTGTTTTTGCTAACTCAAGCGGGCAACAGACAATAGACTGAACTGCTCCTGCAATTCCACCTGCAATGCAATGACTTGACAATCCTGGCTCCAAGATTCGCAGAACATTACCTTGGACACCAAAAATGATAGCATTTATGAGGCCTACTCCAGCCATGGGTGACAACATGCCCTTGTACAAACCAAATACCTTTGAGCAAAAAGAAAAATAATGAGCAAATACATGTAGTTCTGTTGGCAGTAATGAGACAACCATGCCGGAGGTGGGTGGTTGGAACTCTAGCTAAACCAACAGTCATGGTTTTAAAAGGATGAGGATGAAGGAGAAATAATTTACTTCCTTCATGATAATCCAGAATTGAATTTCTTTTTACTAGCTTGACCTACAGTCAACTCCACATAACTCATACCTTCAAAGGAAATTGAAAAGCAGCAACCTTTATGAAGATACAGGCATTAAAAGTTGAATGTACCCTAAACCAACGAAACCTGAACTAGACTGGCACCTTTTGTGGTGTAATGCAAAAAAGGACAAAGATTACAGGGCTGCTTCAAAGTAATATAAATGTTTTGTATTGCAGTACACTGTTTGTTTATCATGTACTGACAGACACGGTTTGAGTTATCAGGGGTAGAATGACCCAAAGGGAAATGAAAATTGCTTCAAGTTAGTGGGAAGTTCACGTTATCAAGGCTTCAGGTTACCAAGGGTAAAATTGCAGTAAATGTATAACAGAAATCCAAGGGAAATTGATTTTGGTTCGATTTTGCACAAGGTTCGAGATAGTGAGGGCTCGAATCATTGGGGGTTGACTGTACAGTAAAACAAACTTTTGATATAATTTCAGTAAGCAATGTTCAACTTTTATTTTGAATTGTCACTGTGAAGAGAAACAAAAAAGTGATATTTGGACCAAAAGATTATTTCCAGGTTTTAACAATTCAAATGAATAGAATTAATAATATTATTATTTATAAAAATTATTATTAACTACAAAAAGGGGTTTACTTTCTATGGAAACTGTGGTGCTGCACAGAAAAAGGTTTTCTTGATCAACAGAGCTGATATGGTAAATTAATCACCATAGAGAAATTTTAAAGCTAACATTTCAAGCCTAAGCTCTTCAACAGAGTGAAGGCCTAATGCTCTGATGAAGGGCTAACACTTGAATAATCTGCTTTCAAATTTCTTTACAGTGTTTAATTTACCATATCAACTCAGTTGATAAAACCATTTCCAAAATTAATTGTTTAACTAATAATATTGTTAATATCATTCAAAAGCAGCGTGACTGTGCCTCACGTTATTTATTTTCTCAATCTTTGCTGCAAATTAAGGGTGCGTTCAATTGATGCTATTCTGGAATAAGAATATGTAGAGTGATGATTTCAAATCGTATGTCTGGCATTTGAAAGTACCAAAGATAATAATTTATGGATTTGTTTAACATAGCATTTTAGAACGTACTGTACTTGACAATAATTTAAATGTGAATCTCTGTAAAAACAAAAGGATTTCCAACTTCTATTCCGTGTCCTATTCCAGACTAGAGTCAATCGAATGCATCATAATTTGCACTCTTGAGCTTCCATATTTGTAAGACAAAAGGATCTCTGCACTGTCATTGGCTCTGTGTATGGGCACACCTCCAACACACCCACAAAGATACGTGCCTGAATGTTAATGAGTTGACGTACGTTTACAACACGCTTTCGTTGTCAATATATGCCACTTATGCCCATAATATCTACATTCGACCGAAAGGCACGGTATGGTCATATCTTTAATACTCGTCGCCAAATGCAAGTTAAAAATCTTACAATGAATGATTGTTCTAGAGTTCGTAATTGAAGATTCCATTTCTTCCTTGCCTTGGGGTATTCCCGCCTTTCAACACTAAATTTCTTAGAATATTTGCAATCAAGAGAGTTAAGTCACTGAACAGCGAAAAATTCAACAAGAATACAAACAACAAAAACGTTGCATTAAATTGTACGGCAAAGATTACTTGGAATTATTAAAAATACCTGAAAACACAACTGGTGTTATCGCAATAAATGCTTCAAATATTTTTATGCCTTAAATATTAAATATAATTAAGCTTCTTAACAAAAGTTCACGAGTAGAAGACCGCCATCAAAATAGTAGTTTTAATTGTGGAACAGTAAAAGAAACATCACGTAAAACTAAATAGTCTCACCGTTTCCTGTTTTATTATTTGCGCAAAACAGTTTACGGTTCCAGTGTATCGCTTCGTGGCTTGTGTCTGTAGGCGGACCTGCGCGCAAGACATGAACACCAAAGCACTTTACCATAACCAATCTAATAGAGAAACCTGCTTCGAAAAAACAGAATGAAAGCACTCTTGGCTGGCCTTTGCAGCTACGAGTTGAAGCTGTGTCACATTTACCAAAGCAAAGAGCAAGGTTTATGGATGTTACCATTATTTAAGTTATGACCGGACGCCGTACTTCGCTCTCGTACTATCAAATTAGTTTTCTCAAGCACGTATTTCTTCCTACCTTCACGGTATCGAAAGGATGCCCGACTACAATTCCAGACAATCCTAAATTTAAAAAAAAGCACATTTATAAACTTCAACGTGTTTTTGTTTCCAGCTGAGAACAAATTGTCAACTCTTTAATTTAACATAAACTTGAAACGTGTTGATCATACCTCCAAAATAACCCGCCACGAAGTCCAGTGCCATGGAGAAAGTGCAAGCAGAACAACGTAAGCACCAAGCGATAAACTAGCGATGCCCTCCTTTCAATACGACAGGGTAATTAAATCGCAAATAGTTCGGAACGTCACACATAGTCGCTGTTCCACCGGTCAGCGACCCTTCTTCGTTCGCACCGTCTTGTATTCACGTTATACACGACTTGTAAACAGAAACAAAGCCAGAAAAGCCCGCCGGCATTCCACGTGAACCAATTACGGGCAAGATTGCCTGCACGTGAAGCCAAGACACTGCGTGGGCGATTACGCGCGTGATGGTCACATGTTCTGAAATTTTAAATAATAAATCTATAACCTGCTTACACTTTTGACGCTTATCAATTTTAATAAATCCGCAACTAAGCTTAAATTTCTGTTCATTTGCGTATTCACCAAAAAGCAAATTTCTATTATGACCTACTTCTAAAGGCAAGGCGGTGCCAAACGGCGCAATTAAAGGAGTTGCGCGGTTGCTTCCTGTTTGATCAGAAGCAGATTGACCGACCCTCCCTAAATGATCTCAGTTTTGAAATCAAGGGCCTTTCATTTTACGAAAAACGGAACAACTAGACTCATGGGCGTTGCAGCCTTTTTTTAAGCCAGTAAGCCTGGGTTTACAAGCGTTTGGACACAATTATCCGAACATTTTCCACGTTGAACGATTTCTCTTTTGATTTCGCTTTTTCATGTAGGAAAAGACCAAGAAAGCAAATTTATGAGTTTATTTTATCTCGCGTGGTTGTTTCAGTCCTTTACCCAAACGTAAATGCGGCACTCACCATTCTCCTTACAATGCCGGTTTCAACGGCCATCCCGGAATCGCGGAACGCTCCTTCAGTTCGATGCACGGAGTAAAAAACTACCTCGAACCTACTTGCGTGCCACCATGAAAACAAAACACTTTTCTCTTTTTGAAAGGTAGTGGAAGACTGATCTAGGATACTGAAACAATCGTTAGAGCATAAGCGCGGCATTACTGTAAGTGTTAAAAAATGTAAGAGGCGCTTTTATCACTGAACATGTGCTCATGTACGCGCGTGGAAAAATGCCAGCTGGTTTCGCTGACATAGCAGGCATTGCAGCCAATATCCTTCAAAAAAATATTTTTCCAGTCCATCCAGTTGAAAATATATTTAATCGTTACCTCAAATTTACCCTTCAAGAGTGTAATCCCCCGGTTTCCGTCTCCGACACCACACGTACCTTTTACTTTAAATTACCTTACATTAGACCTTTTTCTATTATCACGCAAAAAAGTTTCGACACTTTGTTAAACGTTATCGTAACAGCATTGATGTTAAGTTAGTTTTCTCATCCTTTAAAATCGGTAACGTTTTATGTTTGGTGTAAAAGATCCTGTCCCTCGTGGGCTCCACGCGGGTGTGGTATACAAGTTCTCGTGTGCGGGCTGTAATGCCTGCTATGTCAGCGAAACCACTCGGCATTTTTCCACGCGCGTACATGAGCACACGTTCAGTGATAGGGCCTCTCACATTGTCATAAAAGAGGCTATTCATATTCAGTGGAAAAAACCTACACTAAATCATCAACTTTATCATGGCAATCTAAAACTTTCTTTGTAATATTTTACATTGTCATGATTCCTTTTGTTCTTGTAGTTTATTAGCAGTTTGCGCACACTATATTTTTAACTTTGTACTTTGTAACTCAAACTGAAGATGACGGAAGATTCTGTTGAAACATGAATTTTTAAAGAGGTTGTGTTATTTGCTAAAATCAATAGTTGCTGGAGTCGTATACTGTAAGCCCGTGTGGGGCACATGTTCCCCAGCTCTCTATGGCCAGCTAGAACACATCAGAGGGCGGCAAGGACAATTTACTATTTACCCAGACTTAAAAAAGCAAATTGGAAACCCTTGGAATACATTTATAAAAGATGAATATTAACTTTGATGCATGACGTTTTTCATGGAAAACTTTCCAGCAGATTTAGGGAAACTATTCACAAAATCGATGAGTACAATAACAGGACAAAAATACTGTCTTAATATGACAAGACCGCAAACAGAAATTGGAAGAACATCAATCAGTACTAGTTATCTTGAGCTGGAACGCACTTCCGGTCAGACAAAGGAATGCCAAAGTCGAGAAATATTTAAAAGAAAACTGAAATAACACACATTGCTCATTGAAAATATTTCATACAAAAAAGAAGCTGCTGTAGAAACAAACAAAAACAGTGAGTTTTATGATTTTTAAACTTTGACGTAATTTTATATTTTGGATTTCAAGATTTTTTAGGTTTTAGAATTTTAGTAGTATTTTTAGTTGGCGGGTCCACATCAGCTTAATAAGTTGCCTGGTTTTTTCTGACCCGCCTCAACAAATAAATTTATGTATGTATGTAGGTATGTCTGTATGTATGTATGACCTTTCCACTCCATAAAAATTAAACCTTTAATTTACATCATTTGCACCGCAATCGTGTGCACGTGCCTTGAAAAGGAAAAGGAAATTAGAGCAGGCTTGACAAAAGTGAATGCAACCAATAATGAAAATAAGCACGAGAAGTGAAATGCTACAAAGAAATAGTGCAGTGGGAAAGGACAGGAAATGAACATATGAACCATTTGGGCTGGTCAAGTAAGTCAACCAACTAACTTGAAACCACAAGAAATGATGTTTGCACTCAACTTTGTTCGACGAAATCTCCTTTGCATCCGAAATAAATGAATTTTACAACAGAATCGCTCTCTCCTCGAGGAAGGAAGAGAGAGGACCCTGGGAACGAGGTTGAGCTTAAGCAAGGACGACGAAGACGGGTACATTGAACGGTAAATATAATAATACTGTTTCCCTTTCTTGTAATAATTTCGCACCATTCCTGGTCGTTCAGCATGGAAAGTGGGAATCAACATTTCAGGATTGAAATATTTTACAGTCATGTGCTTAGTTACCTGGCCTTTACATGCTAATGAGGCTGGAGTTGACCTTGTTGTGATACTGACTTTGCTTTTCTTATATTATTGATGTTGCTCGCATGCTAAGTAGTTGGCATTTACGCATTTACATAAGAAAAGCAGTGAGGTTTCTTCAACTCTAGCTACACTTTCATTCATAGGTCGGGTCACTGAGCACTCAACTGTAAAATGGTCTATTGATGTGAACAGTGTGCGTGATTGAAGAGGAATTGGAAAATTTATAATTGGCAGTGCTAATCACCCTTTACTTGCAGTATTGAGGACTGAATTGCGAAAAGGCGCAGCTCACGATATCGGACTGAAAGCATACAAAGGCGCTTCTGGCTGCCGCTATACAGTCCATATTTGATGTCGGAGCAACAGGACCACAGCTAGATGTTAATTAGCTGTGAGTCGATTTTGATGAGGGAGGAAAACCGGAGTACCCGGTGAAAAACCCTCGAGTCGGTTGAGATCGACTGAAACTCATCCCATATGCTGGCCGAGACCAGAATTGAACACCGGCTCGCAGTGGTGCATTCGTCCATCGCAGAACCTAAAATTGGGTCATTTCACTTCGGTGTCAGGACGAGAACAGCAAAGACATGTATTAAAATGTAAACGCTCGTGCAGGGCGTTCAAAGACATTGTTTTGTAGCGTTCTGTTAACCGTCATAGTCGTCCTTGCTTTAACTCCCTATTCACTATTAAAGGTTTGTACCCACGTTGGTGAGACGCCCATGTTGGTGTACATGGTGGGGAGAAGTTATATCCAGTTCACATGAAGCATGACACAGTCCCAAGGGCAAATACCTTGTATTGTTTTACGTAAAGAACCCCCATTGCATAATAATAGAGTCAAATTCCCAAAGGACATTTTAATGCACTATTCTGTACAGCAACATGGCTGCTGTGACGTAAGATGTAAACCATCATGGACGATTTGCAACCAATCTCAACTGACGGAGATAACAACGATGTAATGTACACTTTGCTGGTGGACAAAAAAAAAGGAGCTAATGAGAGATATCTGTGTACAAGTACTGTTTTTGTCAGTCAAATGTTCCAACCATAAGAAGAGAAGACTCTTCGTTTCAGCAGCCAATGAGGCTTTGGTTGGCATATGAACGACAATGGGTGACGTCAACGATACATTTGCTATGAGTAAAGAAGGAGACAATTTCTTTTCTTTTTCCTGCAATGTTCGTGGGAATTCTTCACTCCACTGCCTGACTTTGCAATTTGTGCCAACAACGTCTTGGAATAAGAGCTTTAGGTTCGTTTGCGGCGGTTTTTCGTCGGTTTGCAGTTTGACAGGCAATCATACGTAATGATCTTCAACGCTCCATGATCACCAAGAAACGTCGAGCTTTATTTTGGTGTCAGATTCTTCATTTTACCGTACAAAGTTTGATCCTGCATTGACAAAGTAAAGTGAGATTTTAATTCAGTTAGTGATGCATTTGTTTGCCGTGTTCAACTGGTTGTTCCACGTTTCGTTAAACAAGCAAAAATCTCCCTGAAGTTTCACAAACTGTATCTGAGCAAAATATTTTAACGGCCAACTGCCCGGCAAGATTTGATGGTTGTTGCAAGCGTTCGTTGAATGCAAAAACTTGAGTATATGGCAAGAGAGCAGTAGTCGACTAATATTTAGAAAAACCTGCATGTCTTGTGATGTGAGGGAGAAAACCGTTGAACTGGGGCAGAAAAAAACTCTTCAAACAGACTGGACAATCAAGAAACTCACCACACATATAACTTAAATCAACAATACCTTCTTGCTAACTGAAGGATTCACTTTTTGAAAGGCTGTAGTAAAATGTCGTCCACCCACCCCGACAAGAGTCTGCTCCTCGGGCGGGTTATTAACAAGAGTCACGTGATTTGTGGATCGAGCGGTGATGCATTCCCGTAAAGCCGCCATACTGGCCTCTCGCACCAAGGCCGCTAAATCAGCACCCCTAGACAAACAAATCAATTATTAGTTAAAATTGTTTACTTCTTGGAGTTTCTGCGAGTACAAAAGGAACTTCGTTTGTCTCTAGTAAAAGGAGACGAGGACCTTCTTCATTGAGCACAACACATGCCTATCGTCCTAATTGTTTGCAACCAATATACACGACAATAGAATCGGTCTTCTTAAAAATTCTTTAACGATGAAAGGCAAGTGCGAACATACTCCTAGGTCGTCCTTTTGCCGAGTTGAGTGGCCAGCATGTTACGGTTAACTACAGTTAGCGTTGCTACGTCATCTTGTCCTTCAAAGTGAAGCACGTAAATCCTTTTTTGGCTTCCGTGATAAATCGCGCAGCAACTCTCTCAAAACTCAGGGAGATAGAAGACCATGTCGTGACAAATTTGTCGATATCTTGTTCAAATACCGATATTTGCAGCACACTTGTGACTATATAGAGCAGTTTATCGAGACATTATCGTTGCAGCCCTACAGAGAACAGACCAGGCGGACTTACGATAGTCCTTGGCATTTTTGGTCCTTTGCAAGCTCTTTGATACTGACATCTGGTAACAGCATAGGCTTCTTGCCGTTCTAAGAATAAGGAAACCAAATAAAAGAAAGGAGGGAAATGAGCCGCCGGTATTTGTACTGACATATCTCGAGTACATAAACGGGAAATTGTATTTAATGTCGATAAAAAGGTGTGAATCTTAAACAACAATAGTGAGTTATCGTTTGTCTTACGACCCACATCTCAAGGGACTAGATCGCGATACAAACGATAACACTTTTAATTGTACGTAATGTTAACTATTTTTATAAAATAATTAGGATAGTACGCGCACTCTCATTGGTCAATAGCTGTGTTTAGATGAGAGTATGGAAACACGGCTGTGACATCACACGAATTTTGATTGGCTATGTGTTGTCAGACGCGCGTTTTGATTGGCTGGTGGGAAATATGAGCGTGCATCAAGAAATCCGTTTCCATCAAAAAGTAAAAGAACCCCAGCATTTGACTAGCTACGCCGCTCAAGTTGGTCACTTTCTTAAGATACTTAGTCAATGAATCTAAAAAATGAATTTGTTTCATGCAAGCAGTAAAGAAACAAAGCCTTAGCGAAGAAAGTTGTATAATGCATCGGCAATATTGTGGTACCAAATGAAACACGAATTATTGCTGAACAAGATACAGTCATTATTGTGACGTAATATGTCACCGTGGCAATGGGCAAGCCCTGTAAAAACACCCTTTATTTTGTCTTTGGTTGCTTATATCTCAAAAACAGACTCAGAGACCCCCATTTAGTAATCAGCGGGGCATGATGAAACTTTCTGCAAAGTTTAAAAAATTCTGTCTAGTGGGTTCAGAGCCGCCTTAATTTTGTGATTTTTTAAGGTAGCTCTGAATCCTCTCAACAGATTTTTATCAAACTTTTCCGAAAGTTTCATCGTGGCCTTCAAATCACTTTTCAGCAATTAAAAAGGGGGGTCACCGACTTCGCTTTTGAGATACGAGCAACTACAAAATATAGGGTGTTTTTGCTAGGCGTTCCCGTTGCCAAGGTAAGTTATTACATCACAATAATGATCACATCTTGTTTGTACATAATCGGTGTTGCATATGGTACCTAACATTGCTGTTACGTGATACAGTGTAGTAGCGTTATTCGATCTAAACAGAGAGTCTTCCAAGTGTTGAAACCCTTTCGAGCCTCTTTAAGAGATATTATATCGAGACAGAGTTGGGAATCAATAAAGTCAATGAATCCTCATGTCATATTAAGTTTGGCCACATGGGAGGAAAAAGAGTTCTACTACTGCTACTGAAAATTCCTTTTCTTCAGGTTTATCCATTTTGCACCAAGAAAGGACAATTTTGAAGCGAAGGGCCACACGTACCTTGGTAAGTGTTCTCAAAATGTCCTCTCTATCTTCCTCATTGGGCAAACCAACATACAGCACTTTATCAAGTCGGCCAGGTCTTAGCACGGCCGGGTCAATGATATCTGTTGGAAAAAGGTATGAGAAATGCTGAATTGACGAAATGAAGTTGAATTCGACAAATTCAAGCGGGTATTCTGCAGAAGAAGGAAAAATGAATGTTTGACCACAGGCGCCCCAAGCTGAATTTTAAGGCAAAGTTTTCGTTCGCCACGAGTCTTTCGGCCGCCGAAACACACGTATTTGGAGTGAAATTTATTGGAACTGTTGTTTTTATTGCGATTCGGGACTTTTCCTGTTGAGGAGAAAACGATTTGTGGAGTGAGGTCTGGCCAGCGATGGATGGAGTCACCGGCCTTCCCATTATTTCAGCAACGGCCTTCCGGATGACTTCACTAAACGGCGTCAAAATGGCTCGAAACTCGCCAAAAGAGACAAGTTGGTCACACATTTGAGGTAGGAAAACTTTATTTCAAATGAGATAGTTATTTACACAATTTTTTTACGATCGGTGATTTTCCCATACAATTCTCTATATACACAAACTGTCGCATACACCACGTATTTTCAGCTTGGGGCGCCTGTGGTTTGACTTGTGGGGCCTTCTCCCAGAATCAGACAATTTTCCCGCGCTTTTCGCCGGTTGCAAGGGTTGCGCACTTCTGACGAGCCCGTTGCCCGTTTCTCGAAAGTCCCGAAACCTTCGGGTGCTGCAACTCCTCTGTTTTTTTAAAAAGGACGAGATTTCTAGGCATCAAACTTCAGAATCATTTTGCTTGTTGTTGAAAACGTGTGAAAAGACCAGTTTTCCAAAACAAGCGGAACGCAGTTTCAGTGGCTTTTCGGGCCCGAAAGGTTCGTGGGATTTTCGAGAAACGGGCCTCTGGCATCAGTACCACATTTTCCCGCGCTTTCTCCTGGCAAAGCGCGTTTACATTCCTTATCAGCAGGTGCTTCTTGGTTTTCCTCACTTTCTCGGATTTCTCTTCTGAAACGACTTTTTCGCAGCGTAACTTGCAGGGACATATACCCAAAACAATTTGACAGTTCCCAATTGATTGTTTGAAGTAGTTTCGCAGACTGTTCAGGTATATTGACTTGCTACGCTCAAAAGTCTCGTGACAAAAGAATCATTAATTGTGATTTGCTCGCAGGTAATTTTCCCGCGATTGGCCAAAGAACTTGGCTTGGTTTCACGGTATTCCATGAAAGATCCCTCCAAACAACAGGATAACCTTTTCTGTGACACACCTGGTCTGTTTGTAGCCGCCATGATGAACACTTGCTTCCTTGCTTCCAGTCCATCCATTTCCGTCAGAAGTTGATTCACAACACGGACACTCACGCTGGACTGAAAAGAAATAACCATGGTAACTCGTAAGTAAGGCTGGCCATGTGTAAACAGATATATTATTACCCGAGAAAGCCATTAAGGGATTAAAGATACTTCATATCACAGCAAAGCAAAGTTCGAGCTTACATTTGGCGTCACAGATGGAGTGCAATAACGAAAATATAAGAGCTTATTCAATAACCTCAAGAAGAAAACTGTAGGAACGAAAAGTTGGAAACAAATTCTAAATAAATCGAAGAGTACAAAGAGTAACGTAAACAGGGAGCCTTTGACTCCAAATAAAAGAATCAAAATACATTTAAAATGGTACGTTTTAAAGACAGAGCAGTAGATGGGAAAACTAAATATCCGAGAAAACAAAAATCTCTAGTTTCTTCGCTCAGCCGCAGGGGTAACGCTCGAAACGTCATCTCGAAAATCTCTCTTATGCTGGTTAATTCACCATTCTTATCAACTCATTTTATAAAGCCACATTTTCGTGTCTTGTTCAAAAGTCCGGCGAAAGCCACGAGTTTTCGAACGATATCCTCACGGAGAAGGCATGACAATTAGGGATGGATTCTTAACGTGACAACTCCGTGAACTGCTACCAAGCGCAAAAGAGTAGGGAGGGGAGGAAGGTGGATCTGATGCATCACTGATGGGTCATCATATGGTACAACACAACAGCAAAAGAAGCTGAATTTATTAACCTCAGAGCTGTCCGACCTCCGTGGACAGAGTGCATCAAGCTCATCGAAGAAGATGACGCATGGGACGGAATTCCTCGCTCTCTGGAAAACTTGCCGCACTGCTTTCTCACTTTCTCCAACATACTGAAAATTCACACAACAAAAAGTTAAGTCAAGGAACCCTCGATCTCCAAAAGACTGAGCGGGGTGCCGTAAACGGTGGCCAAGGCATCAGACAATCAAATCCCTACCGGACCCCTGGAGGCAAGTTTTCGATTGTAACCAAAGCATAGGCATAACAAACTTAAAGAGACTCGACAGCATTTAAATAATTGGTACCTATTGTTAAAACAATAAACACTAATCAACAACAGACTCATGCGTCTGCACAAATTGTCTATGCTTATGCTTGCGTCTCAAACAAAAACCAGTGTGTACCATTGATTGGAAAGCCAAAAGAATTGACAGAACTCTCTGCAAAAAGTGGAGAACTTTGTCAACCCTGACACGTGACCAGGGTCCTGGGACCACTTTGACTGACTGGCTACAGACTCGATCACGCGATAAATTAAATGAGCCAATCATAAGGCAAAGTAAATCAGAGACTTATTATGCACACGGCCCTAAGCGCGGGAAAAGTCGAGTGGCAACCTTTCCAATGAGAACATGGCGCGAGAATTTAAACCAGTCAACCACCTGACGTTTTGATGCGAACCAAGCAATCTGCTGAATTACTTTCAACAATGAACTAACTGAAACTTACCATGTTAAGCAATTCAGGTCCCTTGACAGAGATGAAGTTTATGCCTGATTCATTAGCTATCGCCTGAAAAAAACAGTCATACTCTTGTATTCTTTTCCATACAATTGATCAAATAAAACAGAGACCGTTACTATTAATTTAATTCGTTTGAAGAGACCCGTTTGAAAAATCTAAATCCCTTTAAAAGTTACAATAAAGGAGTCTACATTTTCAGTTATTTTTCTAGATTCCTGAGACAGATTTGTTTTTTTGACGGCGAGACCCCGGTAGAAAAAAAGTCACCATCTGGGAAAAACATCGCTTGATTTTCCACTGTGTAAAGTTGACTATTTTCCAGTTCATTCTTGGATTTTAAAAATGTGAAAAACGAACAACACAAGTTTAAGAAAATGAATCTTAAGTAAAAATGGCCTATTTGAAGTTAAGTGTCACGAAAAACGCACCATTTCAACAACATGAATCCCAGCAGTATGACGGGACAATTTCCACCTAAACCTGATTCAGTGGGAGAGCATCCGAACTAGTTAACGGATCGGAAGGTCGTCGGTTCAACTCCTGCAAAGGAGAACTCAGATTTTTTCCGAGTATCCTCGAGTCCCAGCTCCCCAGAGTCTCTTATAGCTCAGTGGTAGAGCATCCGAACTAGTAATCGGAAGGAAGGTCGTTGGTTCGACTCCTGCAAAGGATCACTCAGATTTTTTCCGAGTATCCCTGAGTCCCAGCTCCCCAGAATCTCTTATAGCTCAGTGATAGAGCATCCGAACTAGTAATCGGAAGAAAGGTCGTTGGTTCGACTCCTGCAATGGAGCACTCGGATTTTTTTCCGAGTATCCCCGAGTCTCCTGTAGCTCAGCGGTAGAGCATCCGAACTATTATCGGAAGGTCGTCGGTTCGACTCTTGCCAAGGGGCACTCGGATTTTTGCCCAAGTCACCATTGGGAACACAAATTTCTTTAAAGAAGATTTTTTTTCTTTTACTTAACAGTATGATCTACTGCACCTTTGCAAGAAGCGTTTTGCCGCATCCGGGAGGCCCAGCCAATAGTATACCCGGAGGATGAGTGAGACCAAACGTTTGAAACTCTTCGGGGTACTTCACAGGAGCCTGTATCAAAATGCACATGCAAGTAGTTTTAAATCTTTTTAAAAAAAAACGGGCATTCATGATGGATGGGATCGCTGCGTCTCTAGCAACCAATGCGCTTCGCTCCTGCTTTCAAAATTTCCACGTGCATCACGGTTCGATCCGATAGACGATGCATGCCAACTCATACAGCACGGTTGTTGATATTTTTTCAAAAAATACATTTTTAGCTTACATTAAATGACATGACATGACGTGACATGGCATGACATTAAAAAGAGTCAGGGAGTTACTCACTTACAGACTTCGCTCCAATGCAAGTGGCTCAAGTACAGCGGCATTGCTAGACGAGGCTTTTTCACCTTCCCTGATCAGCAACGTCTCCTTCTCTTTGCAATACAGTGTTAAATAATAGGGACACTGAAGTGTTGTAAGACGGGGCCCAGGACCCCAGTCAGCCGGTCGGCTGTTTAGAGACTGAACAAGGATATAAAAAAAGGTAACCTCTGAGGCTCAGCACTAACATTACAGCAATATTAGCACAATTATTGGAAATTACCAGTATTGCCATTGTAAGTTCTTCTCTAACATCCTTGAGCGCGCCAACGTCCTCCCATGTCACATCTGGGATAGTAGCGAACCCTTCCCTCTTGGCGGACGGTTGGACTGTCAGAAGCGCTGCCTGCCAAGAAACGAAGAATTGCAATCACAAAACAACAACATTAAAGTGTAACAAAATATCTGAGCTGAATGAAGTGAAACCTTGAAAATGAAAGGCTCATCTTAAAATGTGTCACCGTTTGTGTCCAGCAATGCATGATAACTCTTGATAAACATCAGACAGTTTTTCATGACCAACTATCAACCAACTTATAATAAAGAAAGATCAGCGTGAGAATTAAGGTTACATTCTCTTTTGGCGTGATGTAATGTGGTGACACTCTTCCAGTCTATACCACCTGGATGATTTTTAGTTTTATCTTTTAAAGCCCATTTGGATATTCACAGAAAGAGTGCTCTACAAAAACTAATACTGTAAGACTGTAAGAGTGATATTGATTCTACGAAAGCGTGAGAGGACACTGTGATTAATACATGTAACCATCCAGTTTCTTAACTAACCACCATTTTTCACGGAGTTTTTCTATGCAAGACTAAACAATCAAATCCGCTTTTCATTTGTGAGTTCAACCAGTTACGTGAAGCAAATTCCGTATCGATCCTTATTAAAGGCGCTGTTACAATTTTTCCTCGGAATTTTGTTGGGACAAAAGTTCTCACACTGCAAAACAAGTTGCTTGATCGGTGTTACACCAGGCAACGTTTCTTGCAACTTGTCTCGTTGCCGATGATCACAAAGGGTTAAATGAACATGGAGGCAGCCCGGTCGAGTGGTTAGGGCGTTGGGTTTGCATGCGGCTGCTCCGGGTTCAAACCCCGGTCGAGTGGTTAGGGCGTTGGGTTTGCATGCGGCTGCTCCGGGTTCAAACCCCGGTCGAGTGGTTAGGGCGTTGGGTTTGCATGCGGCTGCTCCGGGTTCAAACCCCGTTCTAACCTCTGGATAGGATTTGTTTCCGGTTGTCCCGGATTCAACTCTACCACGCTTTGTAAATAGCCAACTGCTTGCCTCCTGCCAGTTGGGGTTCTTAATAATGTTTCTGTTAAGTTTGAATTGTTTCTTTTACATTGTTAAAAGTGGGGTGCCTGTAAACTAGCTTGATAGCTAAGTGCACTTCCACTATAAACAAAGCACTTGCATTCGTATTTGCATTTTCATTGGCTGGTGCCGCAAACCGTTGTGACACAAGTTGCAGGAAAGATGTTACACTGCACGACGCTTGATAATGTTAACCACTGTGTTTCTAGTTGCACAGGAACATCGCACGGCGTGACGACGCATTTTACACGACTAGGTACCTGTAGCCCCTTGCAAGGTCAGGGTTGTATATAAGAGCCGGCAGCCGGCGAAGTTCGCAGTGCCTATCTTTTCTGAAAACACATAAAAGACTTCTGACTCAAGGGCAGTTTAAAAATGTTATGCTTGAGACTTTCGTTTTGAAAAAAATCTTGCTGCGGTGGCGGGAAAGTAGGAACAATATGATTTGTTGTCCGCCATATTGGATTTCGATATCTTTAAACAGTCACCGATTGTATCTTACCGGAAGGAAAAATCACTCAAGGACGTTTTAGTCCGCGCAAAACTTCCTTTAATCACGCCGCAATCATAAAAAGACTTGTAAACAAAGAAACACTTTCAAAAGGTTTGTTCTTGATCCAGAAGAAAATTTGCGTATGATGTTCTGCTAGCAACACGCTCAGCCTGCGTTCACGCATCTCTTACCACAACTCAACTGAGGAACAAAACTAGCCCCTGATCATTCACTAACCGCTCCTTCGTTTTCACTTCGAACCTTTCAGTTGATCATTTATAGCGAACGTAGAAGCTGAGGACTCGTAGACTTTATTTAAACACTTGAACGTAACGCTCCTCGGAGTTAAATCCTACTTGCCCGCGTAAGTGCTCGTCCTCTAGAGGGCATCTCTACGCTTCAACATGACAACGGATCTTTATCCAACGTCACTCTTGATCAACTCTCACTGCTTTACGGAACTCCTAAACTCTTCGGAAAAAAAACTACATCACTCTTAAACCGCTCGAGTGATTTTCAATTTTCGAAATTACTACAACCAAGTTCCGCAAGCATATTTTCCCGCTAATTACATTCATCTTCCTTTGAGTAACATGGTTTTCATAGTATAATTGCAGCTTGATTCATCCCTCAAATGTTTGAGTTTCATGGCCCAAAATGCCAGGAAATGCATTTTCCGGCATTCAGTTTTCAAAAATTTTCCGGGGCAGCATGCCCCCGGACCCCCCTAGAAGCGATGGGCTAAAGCCCATCGTGTGGGTCCTCCGAACCCACAACCGTCTACTTTGCAAAAAACTCTGGCTACTTAAAACCTTAAAGAAAACCCTGAAGGTAATCCAAATCCAGAAAATTTAGCACCAGAATCTGACAATTAACATCGGGATTTTCGATTATGGGAATCCAGTATTCAGTTTTTAAGATCTGAGAACCAGAGTGAACACTGCCCCAGAAAAATCTGTAGAGCATGAAACTTGGAATCCAAAGGAAAGAATCCACAACTCAAAACTCCCCCCCTGGTATTAACTTACGAGGGCTAAAACACGAGAAAGATGCCATACATACCCTGAAATCGTCCATGTTTATACACATCGTCTGCAAATCATCTAGAGTCAGTGGCGATTGTTCCTTCAGCCAGTTTATTGCTACAGTCAACAAGAGGTATACAGTGAGACACTGTGAGATAACAAAACAATCGACAGTTGCATAACTTTTTGAGAGCAATGGTTTCGGTGCACAAAACCTTAAGGGTGCAGTATGCAACAACTTGCAACAATTATTATTGCTGCACGTTATTGCAATCACAGTGCTCAATTCTTGTTTTTCGGTCACATGATCAGCCGCCATGTTTTTTCAACCCAAACAAAGGAGAACATTAATTTTTGCATAAGAGTGGAGCTCAATTCTCAAAGGATGTGCACGGTTTGAAACCACAAGATGGCTGCCACTTCCTTGTCTACGGACTCTTACAACCCCTATGGACCCCAAGCTCTTGTGTGTTTGAGACTTAAACTGAATAGAGTGACTATACCGGACTAAATGAAAACAAAGTTCCATACTTTTACTAAACGCCCAAATTTCAAGGAGGGCAAAATAAGTTTGAAGCAGAAACACCACTCACCACTGAATGCCCTCGGTGTTCTCTCTAAGGTGCCTTTCGTGTCTCCACAAGAATTACTTTGTTCCTCAGTTTGTGCAGTATTTTCCCCAAGGTTAGTATTTCTTTGTAGTTCTTGAAATATCCTTCAAAGAAAAAACTTCTTAGGACCAGGATACAAAGAAATTACTCTTATTCAGTTCAACTGCAGTTGTCACTGTGGTGGCAGTAAACTTAACCAAGAGCCCTGTTTTAGTTATTACCGGATTGAAACTCAAATATTTTATTTATATTTCTCATTACCATAAAATTTATGGTAATCATAATGTCTTCACTGCAGCCAAGCAACTGAAGGCACTGGTCTATTATAGTTAAGTTACCAGCTTCACTATCATGCAAAAGTTCTTTAACCACAGCCATGCAAAGCTTGGTCATAGGTCAAAAAGTTGGTTGTCACCATGATACCAGTCAACCGTGGCAAATCGTACATGGTCAATTCTATTTGATGGAGACCAACTATGTGCACTTAAATGGCAGGAACTCAAACTGAAGAAAGGGATTTCCTTACTTAATTAATAAAATTAAGGTTAGCAGGAAGAGGGCTTGATATTCAAAGGAAACAGTATTTTTCACCTGTTTACTGCAATCAAAGCAGCTTCTCTAGTCAGGGACATAAGATCTGCCCCAACAAACCCAGGAGTGAGACGAGCCAATGACGCAAAATCGAAGCTGTCTTCCAACCTTAACTTTTCACACTGAACTTGCAGAATCCTGCGGAAGAAAGACAAAAAAACAGAAAGGAAGGATATAGAACAAGTGAAACAATAACAGTCCTGATGTCACAATTCAAGACATTGATTTGTTACGTCCCAAGCCGTTCTCGAAGCTAACACTTTTATGCAATTTTTTAATCGTTTTCTTGTACCCGGAGAAAAACCTCTCGGAGCAGAGGAGAGAACTAACGAACTCAACCTGCCGGTGACACCAAGTATGGAGTCAAACCTCGGCCACATAATTTGGTGGGATGCGAGTGCTCTCACCACTGTGCCATCCCTGTTCCCACTTCAAGCCTTCCAATCAAAGTCGACCAACTTGTTGACAAATAAATACAAAGAGTACAACTTGTTTGGGAATTTAGAACACAATGATCAAGTTGCTGACCTCTCTCTCGCCTTTTCATCAGGGATACCCATTGAGATCTCCTTGTCAAATCGTCCTGCACGGCGCAGGGCAGGGTCAAGTGAGTCTGGCCGGTTGGTGGCTCCTATCACAAGTACACGAGCTTCAGGATCATTGTTGAGATCTATGAAGAGCGAAATTTGATTTGTAACTGAAGCAATGATCAACAGAGGTGAGAGACCAACAAGACAGTTATATAGAGCTCCATGTTCATATGGTACCAGTTGTTAAAAGGATAATTTTATCCAGTGGATAAGTTGGTCAACTAGAAAGCCTTCGCTACGTTGACCACCAGACACATTTTATAACCTGTACTGTAATTATTTTATCTTGTAACCATGTGTTGTGACTATACTTTTCTTTTTATGTTAATGTTATGTAAACAACTTTTGTGAAATAAATGAACCATGAACCATGCTATCCATCTTTACTTTTTAAGATGATTGTGCTCATGATATGCATATTCACAGTTACAAGAGCAAAAAATCAAATCTTTGTGATGCTTTGTGATTTAGTGATTCTTGGATGTATTTTACTGGTAACTCATTGACTCCTAAACTCTCCCCCCCCTCTGCTCTCCTCCCCTTCCCCCCCATCCCCCCATTGACATGTCTCACTCCTAGGAGTCAATGGGTAAAGAAAGTTAAACTATAGACATGTTCTGAGAAATTTAGAGCTTAAGAGATGCTTGACCAGACCACTAAGGTCTCTCACCATGAAGAGGAGAGACCCTTGGATTGAGGATGCAAGTACTGAGAAATTTAGCCAAAGATCCTGAGACAATTATTGGAATTCAACTCATGGCGCACATTACTAAACCACGAAACAGCAAAACACCATGTATGACTCCACCATACATTAAAATACTAACTGACAAGGATTGGATTTGAAATTAAATGTACTTTTACGCCTAATTAGGTATGAAACGTTATTGCTCCTTATTCATAGAGATTAACATTAGGATTCAGATTAAGATTGGGATTAGGAACAATGACGTTTTACTAAATTGGGCATAAAAACTATTTTTCAATCTCAAATCCAACCTTTGTCGGTCAGTATTCAATGCATGGTGGGGTCACACATGGTGTTTTGGTGCTTAGTTTTGCTGTTTCCGTGTTTCATTCTTTAGTAATATCGACTTGTGTCAATCGCTATTACTGTGACACAGGGTAGATCAACTTTAACTAAGTACTTTTTCAATACAAACTAACCATCCATAGATGTTAGGAGCTGTGACACAATCCTCCGTTCCATGTCTTTGGAGGCAGTTTCTCGCTTAGGTGTGATGGCATCAATTTCGTCAAGGAACAACACGCAGGGTGAATGCATCTGAAAATAACTTATTGGTGAAGCCTGGAGACATTGTGATCAGCAGAAAACTAAGGGTTATTTTAGGCTAAATAAAAAGAGGCTCTTTATGCCCGTTCTTTGTCTTTTCTCATGCCCAGATCTGGATTGCAACTAAACTGCAAATGTTCCAGCCCAGGTCAAACCCCCTTTGCTTGACCTCTGTTTCTACTTGCACGGCCTTATTGCACCACGCTGACCACATTTTTGTGAAAGAGAATAAGTCAGATCTCAACACCAGGAATTCTGTGCCCAGTTTGTACCCCTGGCTTTTAGAAGACCCCATATAGAGTGAGTTTCAATTGAGTGTCGTAAAACCAAAACCAAAGTCATTAACACTCACCACTGAATCACAAAGGATGGAGACAATCCAGTAAACAAATCAAAACTCAAAGTAATTACTCATAGCCGACACAACATGTGGGAAAATGTGCACACACGAGCCACGATTGGTTTTGGTTTCATTTCTGATTGGTTAAAAAAAATGGCGTGAAATCTTTGAACCAATCACTGAGTGATTAGTAATGCAAAACCAAAGCAATTCACTCATTACTTTCGACACTCAATTGAAAACCGCACTATTGTACAATGTACATGTAACAAAAAAAATTCAGAAGTGAATTTCATAGAGTAAAAGATTTATTAAAAAAACCTTTATTACATATTCATTCAATTAAAAAATAAAAATTTCAGTACAGAAGGGGTTTACAAATAAAAAATTATTTCATAAAAGTAGGTCAGGAGCTGTACATTTTACTTTAAAATCATTTACCACTTCACTTCCAAAAAAGGGCTGGCTCGATCCTCTGATGATAGTATTTACAGACTTTATTAAATGAAGGTCATCACTAATTTTCCCTGAATTTCCACAAGGTACAATATAACTGTAGCTGAGGTAAACAAAATGGAACTTTTAGAAATGACTGTCATCACCTATTCACACCCATAAATTATTTTCAACATCATAGTAATTGTAATGTGGGTTTACACACAGCATAAAGGTGGGTTACAAAATCTGTAAAAGCAATTATGAATAAAACATGTAACACTTTACTTACCACTGCTCGTGAAAAGAGTTCTCGGACTTTCTCTTCTGATTCCCCAGAGACACCTGAAACTATCTCTGTGGCTGCAAGTTTGATAAATGGCATTTCCAACTCCTATAAAAATAATTTCATAATTTAACAGACTGATAAACCTCTTACTAACTGAGGTCCGTACTGCTGCACAGCGGGCCATACTGAAGAATATGGCCTGCTAATTTAGCCAATCACAGTGAGCATACTATCTGAGAGATATAATAATTATTACTACAGTACAATATGATTCATCTTTTTGTATTTGGGTTTATTTGTCAAACTCGCAGCCAAATCTCCAGCAATGAATAGTTTTCAACTTCTTTAATGTTAATGTGCAAGAAATAAATTCAACTGGGAAAAAAAGGTCCAAATAGTTTTTTGTTCTCTACATGTTTTCATCTTACTACCCTCAACAGTTTCAAAATAATATTGTGTGCAGTTTATTCTTAAACTTGACAAAATAACCATGACCAACTAGTCACTGAATATTGAAGGCTCTTTGTATAATCGTGAAAAAGTGACTACTTTATCATGTTCTGGCAATAGTACTATTAATTACCAAATGAAAGCCAAATTCTGATCAGTACTCTGCAATGTTCAATTCATTGGAAAAGTTACAGAAAATCAATCCAAACACTATCTCAAGTGATATATTTCCCATAATCATACTTATTGCTTACTTTTTTCTAATTTAAACATGTTCATGTTCTCTGCTACAGAGGATCAGTAATTATAAAATAGCACTTCAAGTGTGATCTACGCAGTGATTATATTCCTACCCCTGCAATGGCATGAGCCAATAGGGTCTTGCCACAGCCAGGTGGGCCATGTAGAAGAAACCCTCTGGGCGGGGTCACTCCAATGGTATGGAACACTTCTGGGTGCCTCATATGAACCAAAAGTTTGCAAACTTGTTCAACAGTCTCTTCACAGCCTCCAAGGTCAGAAAATTTGGCTGAAGATTGAGCTGGCTCAAAATCTAATGATCAAATTAGATCAACAAGACTGCTAAGCATATACTTGCAGATCAATTCCATGTGTACAATCACAATAGGCAAGTTAAAATTAACGAGTAAAGCAAGTAAGTTGCATCCATAATATTGGTATGCTAATTGTTAACATACCAGACCAAAGGGTTGAGGAAGAAACAATACTTTAAATACATTTCCCCCGAACAATGGATTTATCCAGCATCAACTCCCAAATGCAATATGTTAGCTAACCCTTTGGTTAGCCAACATATTGACTGAAGCATTGGTAGTGTGTTAGCCAATGCCTTGATGGTGTCAATAATAAGTTGTTGGTGACATATCACGCATGTGTTTGCCAACATCCTGGATGACATGTTGGTGGGATCAGATTTGTAACCATGATTATAAAATTAATAATTTTTAGTGTTATTATAAAAATTTATTTTATCAAATGACAGCCATATTTTGAGTAGTAAAAGAAGCTCAACATTTGCTGTGAATCAACTACTGCAAATGGCACCAAAAACAAAGTGTTTGAGGAAAGACAATGAAGAAGAGAGGACAAAGATGATCAAACGCTGTATATGCTTTGGATTAAAAGTGCTGCTAATGATTTTTAAAAATCTGATGATCCACATCCATATTGAAAATAATTTTAAAAAAAACTACCATTGTTTTCTTAAGATTGAAACAGTTTAAACTATAATATAATTTATGCATCATTAATTTGATGCAACTGAAAGTATATTTTTCATGCAAACAACTATGCTCAAAATATATACCACACAGTTATCCCTAGGTCATAAAACATGATCAAAGACCGAGTCACTGATCAATACCTTCATCAATTTTCTCTTTTTCCTTCTTACTCAAACTTTTCCTGATTTTCTTGGGTGTAGACACATCTGTCTTTTTCTCCTTCTCACTTAGAACCCTCTTTCTTTTATTCCTGACTGCTGAATTTGTATGCTTTAGCGTGGTTAGCGGTGAAGGGTTTTCAGACATGCTCATCTTGCTGGATAGCATCTCTTGATTTTGACCAGATGAGTCCACACTTGGGGTTGATTTATTGCAATCAACGTGGAATAAGTCCTCTCCTTGAAATGTCCTTCCTACTGGACATAAAAAGAAAAAATTAACCTTGATAGTACATATATACACAACATGTAAGCTCAAGAAAGGGTCAGTTAGTCCATTAAGCAGTTTTCCGTACAATACAATGTATATATGTAAAGGCTATGCTAAGAATGATTTGCATCATTCTAAAAAGTTTTTTTTCTGAATTAGCAGGCAATTCATGCATGTACTTGATCCAGTCTGCATAAGAAAATCTAATACTAATCAAATTGAATACAATGTTTTCAGGGATTATAATAAAATATCATGTGGGCAGCCCCTTCCTCTAGATTTTTCCCCCAAAGTTTTAACCTGGGAATTGCAGTTTTAAGCATTCTAAATAAGCATGCAATTTTATCAATATTAATAAAACCACATTAAGCAGTTGTTTATCAGCTACCCCAACAATTTTGGCAAAAATTTTCAAAATCATAGCTACAACTATAAAAGGAATTTAACTGCAAAGAGATGCAGAATTGGGCACCTCCAATAAGCTTTATGCTAAAAGGATGTTTTTGTACACAAAACACAAAATAATAAAAGAAAGAAAAAAAATGCCCCCAAATGTTCGCAGTTTCTGAGCACACAAATAAGGCCGATCACAACCCACATTGGAACAAGAAGTTTATTATGGTAATCAAGACTCCCACTGGTACACCCGAAGAGTTAAGGAAAGCTTTGCATGTAAGACTTCACCCAAACAACATCAACAGGGATAATGGAATAGAAATTCCTGAAGTGTGGATAACAATGATCAAGAAACAACACTGGAGAGTATGCCTATGAACCTCTCGGGAAATTCCTCAAAGGAACAATAAGGATCAAGTCCACCTATCACAGCCAACAATCGTGATACATATAATAGTGGCGCATGACCAGATGACCATATAATTAACGCCTGAAGAAGACCAGTCCGAAAGTCATGGTCTACAAATTTAAGGTGACTAACAGGTGAGACAAACAATCATTATGTCTTATTACTTAAGAAAAAAATACCATCAATCTTTAATATTCCATTATCCATCTGGAAAGATTGATTTAATTTTTTTGTGATGTAAGTGCTACATTAATTTTGAGAAACCCCTGGTTTAGTTTGTACAGCACCTTCTTTGTTGAGATCTTGTATAGATCTAACGGTCACCAAATTATTGTCTTCTCTCTCATCTTTAGAACCTGTCACCTTGTACATAGTTTGCATGGACTGGTTCATCAGATTTGTTTCCTAATAAAAAATAAACCAATGACCATTCAATAATTGTATTAAAATCCAATACCAAGATGAGAAATATATATCACAACATCTGGCAGGTTTTTTTTTGGACACCAGTAAAAAAAAGTTCCTTATCTACAGTGGCACTGAAAAGGCCTCTTTGGGTCACTAATGGAAACCGGGACCACTTCCGCCTTTTGAGCCAAATCCAGAGTCCTTGGGAGGAGGACTGATTTTATGTGCCTTTGCAATGCACATGCTCTACTTGTTTAGTAGCTTGTATGTTCTACTCCTAGCAGCACTAGTTATTCAATGTAGTGTCCAAACTATGTTAGTGTTCAAGGTCGCTTGGTCACCTTGGAGATCTCACTACTTCGGAGAGTCTTATTTACTAGTACTTTCATAAAGAGCTAAGACCCAGGCTGGTATTAATTTTTTTTTTCCTGGGTGATGGTCCCGCCGATCAAGACGTCTCATTCCTGGGAACTGCCGCTGATCCTTTGTAGTTTTCTACGTCTACATTTCCTCCATAAGAGCAAACAATATGACAGTATTAAGGCAATCTTGCTGCTACTCATCACCTAAAATGCCTTTGCTTAAGTTCCCCAAAGCTGTATTTGACAGTCATGGAGAAAAGTTATAAATTTATCCCAAGTTGTTCATTGGACAAGCAAACTTTGTGACCCACTTGCCTGGGTAAATCATAATTATTTATAAATAACATTATTAAATATATTATTATTCATAGAAAAATAAAGTGCATTTTTATATCTTGAATACTCCTGAGTTCTTTAATGGGTTTAATGGATGCTTGACTGGTAGGCAAATAGCCAGAGAAATTTAAAGTTGCTTGCAAAAGCACAAAATCTACTTGTCCCAAAAAACTGGACCTAGATTTTCTAATGCACTGTCAGTATCCACTGCACCTACCCAATAAACTCAACAACTTTCTTTGCGTCCTCCTCCCAAACATTATCTTGAGTTTTTTGAAAATTGTATTGTGTATTCCAAAAGAAAATACAAGTTTTAAATTCAAAATAATTCACCTGCATAACCATTAATGGGTCATCTTCCAGGGAAAATTCCGAGTCACTGGATGTACCCAAACTCTTTGCATTACTGTCCTTATCCTCGTCACTACTATCACTTTTACTTGCATCCTGTAAATCTCTGAAAGTAAGACCACAGTTTTTCTTTTTTAAAAGAAAAAATTGAGAAATCTGGAAGCCAGATTAACATAAACCAAGAACAATTTTGCAGATTTTAGAGACATTTCTAGACAAATGTGATGTTGGAGATGAGGAAAAAGGAAACAGAATTATACTTAATGATGCTTATTAAAATTAAGGTTTGCCTAATCAGCTGTTTTCCTTGACCTTCTGTACCTGTTGCAGGGCTTGAAATTAACTTTTTTGCTCAGGTGCCAGCTGGCAACTAATGGGGAGGGAAAATTTGGTCGCCAGATCATAAATTTTGATCGCCAACTTTGTATGCGAGGAAAGTCATAATTATTAAATAGCACACAAAAAATACAGCACGAGAAAGATATCTAAAGCCATTGTTGTTTTCAGCTTAGTTTGGTGATGGTGTTTTTTAAGGTTATTCGAAATGGAGTGAAGCACAGCCTGTGTTTTCCATAGCAAGGCAAACATGGGCCCTTTATCCCTGCTTTTCACCTCTTCAAAACGTGGTTTATTATTCTCCCACAGCTTGCGTGGCAAAGCAACTTACCTTATTAAGACTAAACGCAATACTACAATTGCTCCTCCTAGGCCCCCACACAACCACAATTCTCGTACCAGTCTCTGACCGAGATAGTAGCGAACTTGGTTTCTTCTCCATTTATTAATCACCTTGGGCAGTCAATTTTGCGGGTGTTGGCTTTCTAACAGAAGGGACAAGTTCTCCAACCCACTTTACGTTAAGGGTACATGTTGCTTTTTGAAGGTTCCATGCAAATTTCAAACTCATTATGCAATGTCTAGGTTCATTATCAATATATTATCAATATCAAGCTAGGTCCGAGGAGGTCCTTCGGTAACATGGCTAAATCTATGTTTTCAGCATTCACAAATGACGGTGGATTTAAATTTTCAATTAACCTTCTTGCTGAATCTTCGTCTTCCGGGCGGAAAATTCACGTAACCGGCAATTAATATTTAAGTGCGCCCACGATCCCATGAATCCGCTGAAACAAAATGGCGCCTAGTAAACGCGGTGATCGAAGTATCGAAGTGCATTTGTGCTATTAATTAACAATGTGAGAAACCAATTTTCTTGTAGTATAAATTCATTATTTTAATGGCGAAAGAAAGGTGAGTCGTGAAATCCGAACGATTTCATCATATAAAGATTCAAATACAACAGTTGTCTACTGTTTTTCCTGGGTTATCAGACAAAACGTGATTTGCCAGCTGGCGACCAGTTCTGAAAATCTAGTCGCCAGCACTCAATTTTTGGTCGCATCGGCGACCAGTGAGTCGCAATTTCAAGCTCTGTGTTGCATGTATGTAACAGCAATGACAGTTGCCCTGTCTGACTTCAGGTGTGAAAAAACACATCCAGAAGACTCCTCTTTACATTACACAACATTACACAGCAGATTTTCATAGTGGATAACTTCAAGACAATGGCTGAAACATCAGTATCATTATGTTTCCAATGCAAACTGCAAACTGAGGTGTTTCCATGGTAACTATTATTGCAACATCATTGTTCTTCCATTTTAGGCTAAAACAACGTACTACAGTGTTTTATGCCATCTTTCCATTTATGGCAATTCAACCAACAGTTTATGCTGAAAATGTGGCCTAGTGGGGCATGTGAAGTTCATGTATATAATGTTATCAATTCATTTATGTGCTGTGTCCAATTATTTTCCCTATTTTAACCCTTTGACGTCCAAACCGGCCAAAACTGGCCAGACTAATTTTACTCTGTCTAACGCCAGACGATTTCACTCATCAATAAGGAACCCCTGGGAGTCAATGGGTTAATATATTTAACATCATTACAAGGGTGAAAAATGTAAGTAAAACCTGAAAGATGGCGATTTTCTCTTTTTCTGAAGAAATTTCTCTTCAAGCTGCTGAAGATGCTTGTCACTTTGTCTGTCCTTAGCAATGGCATTGTAAACTATTGTTAACAAAGAAAAGATAACATTACAACAAAACTACACACGTGATCCTTTTCCTTTAAGGTTAATTATTGCTATTAAGAATCAGCTGTTTTTGTATCAACCTCCCAACACACTGTATGTCTTAATCAGAAAGACTTAGCATCAATGTGTTTTCATGAAACAGTACATAAGTGTTCAGATGAACATTCTGTTGTCTTTCTCTCGAAGTTGCTTGACATTGGTTGGCAAGACAATAATAATATTATTGTTAGACCTAAGTTCAACAAATTTTGATGGACTTTTTGCAGAATGCACATTGAACCCTGACTTTTGCTGTGTACTGTAAACTCACTGCTCCTGCTACATGTAGAATGTAATTTTCATCCCTCTTTCGTCTTAATCACTTTCTTCAAATAATCAGTAGAGTTTACATAATTATTGTCAGCTGAAAGGAAATATTAAGAAGAACTACCCAGGTCAAACATGGATCTGTGGCACTTCAGGGAGATGTGACCAATGTTATCATGGCTAGTGAAAATGTCCACAGTGGTTAAAGAGTTTGGTTTTAGTACTACATGTAGCTATACATTAAATGACTGTGTTCTTAAATAAATTGTTATTTACCGTAAGTTTCAACCAAAACTTTGAATTCAATTTACCTTTCTCAACAGATATCTTAAATGCCCTTCTTTTTCTTCTAGAGTACTCACTGTGAAATAAACAATGCCAAAAACATTCTTTCTTATGAGCGTGGGAAATCATGACGCCTGAGTCACATCATTGAGCAAATACAAGGAACTACATTGTATAGTGCAACACTCTAAAAAATGAATTTAAGAGTACCATTCATTACAATAATTACATGAATGTTTCAAATCATACACGTCCAATTATATACAAGCTTCACTCGCATTATCTCTTGCTGTTCACAATCCGTCTTACTGGAGGTCAGAACAAAAACCTTGAATAGCGCTGACATGTGCCTTCCAGTTGAAAGTAGCACAAAATACAATTGCATGCTTCTCCAATCATTCTTAAAGAGTTTGACTAAATAATTTATTAAACTCGGATCTGCACATGTGTATTGGAAGACCCTCCAAGTTCTAGACATGTGATATTTTCATTTTACTCTTATTGAATAAGAGCACCCCCTAAACAATCTTTTTAAAGCTAATACCAATCCTTTAGTTATTAATAGTGGAGCAAAGTGCCAAGCAAAAAAATTCATGGAAAACTGGTGTAGACTTCCAGTACAAGGAAAAGAAATCCACTCACCTATACCTTGTCTGCAAATGACTAACAATTTCTTCAACATCTGGTCTGTGACCTATTCTAAACTGGTTTAAATACTAAACAAAAAGAAAGGGAATATGTACATGCAAACAAAATAATAGTATTGTTTCTTTAATGGGCAGCAAGAAAGTTGTCAGTGCCAACAGGCTATATCATTAATTTTAATAAAGGCAAGATGACAACTTGTAAATCTACCATTACATAAAAAGACCACCTTTATCCTGAAATAATGTTTTCAAGTTGGGTTTATCTTGGTTTGCACAATCGAATATAATTTGCATATTTTGAATGCTCGAGATCAAAATGAACCCTTTTACAACAATATCTGACACAATAGACCATTGTACAGTTGTGGCTAAGTTACCAGGCCTAACAATGGAAGCGAGGCTGCCGGTGACCCAGTTTTGATACAAACCTTCATGCTTTTGTAATGTTAATATGGACTAATAATTAGCGTTACAACAACACAATTTACATGATAAAAGCAGTGAGGTCTGTATCAATGCAAGGTCACCGGCAGCCTCGTAGCCATTCATAGGCTTGGTCGCTGAGCAAACAACTGTAAAATGGCCTATTGATGTACAACAGCACAACATCTTAATTTAAAATTGAATTTAAAATAGCAATTTCATAATATCTTCCAAAAAAAATTGAGTAAAAATGAAATTAAAACTATGATAGGTATAATCACAACTATGATACCAAACCAATCATAAAAGGTACAACAGAGAACTAAACGGGAATTTGTACTTTTGAAGATTGGATCGTTCAAATTCCCACCTCCACGGGCCAAAATAGTGTTCAAATGCCCTACGCTGTCGTCAGATTTGTCTGTCTGTCCCCAGCTTTGGTTAGGGTTACTGACTTTGGCGCCCAAAAAAAAAAAAAAAAAAATGAAACCTGACTCTTCCGGTTCAATTTTCCCCACCCCACCCAGGCAAAGGTCGAATACCCCACTTCCCAGGCACAGAAGATAGTCAAATGCCCGGGGTTTGCCCAGGATGGAGGAAGAGGGGAGGGGGGGGGGGGGGGGGGGGATGTTGAAGTTTCGATTTGATCGGCGGATAATGCAATCAGGAGCCAAAGTAAGAGAACGAAGAATAAGTTAAAAAAGGCACAATACATAAAGTTGCATGCTCGATGTCTGGCTAGATCAGCTCTTTAGTTATTTTCTAGGTGGAATTTTACCTTACTTAAGTCCTACTTTATGATTGGGCAATTCTAGCAGGTCCACGTCAACTGAATAGCTGCCAAAACTTCAACCTGCTTAAACAAATAAATAAATAAATAACAAACAAACAAACAAACCTGTTCCACTCGTGGAGCAAGCCGTTTATCCAAAATGTAAGCCCCCTTTGGAAGCTGGTTTTTCCCGACACGTCTCTCTTGTTTCTTGCGATCCATGTCTCACGCCACTCAGAAAATCTCGCTCAACTTTTATACTTGACCTCCTTTAATCTAATTTCAACTAAATCGTAATCACATTTGAGAGAACGAAAGAGAATCTCACACAACGCGCACCAGCAAAAAACAGATTTTCTTCAAGGCGAATAAGCGGCGGAGAGAAGATTGGGACTGATTCCCAGGGTGTCTAGGTCAGTCACTCAATGAACGTCTTAAAAACCTCTCCTGATTGTTGTGTGACCCTGTCACGAAATTCCGAGTTAACAGATGTCCATAGCACCAACACTGTTAGAGGCAATTTTCTTTTACTTCAGGTTTAGAACTTATTTTAATAACTACAGTGTTGAGGGACGAATCTAGGAATGATGACACTGAGGGAAAATTGGAGATCACATGAAAAGGGAGATGAACTCATGACCTTCTGATTTCTTCAGAGATACCAAGGTGACCTGGTGACGTAATTTGGCGGACCGGGAAGAAAAATTTTAACGCCGTATCCAACAACCGCACGCGGCCTTAGGTGTTGTTTCCAAACTCCCTGCAGTATTGCCATCACCAAAACTCAACAGATCATTCCATGTCTGCCACATTTCCTGTTACTGAATGAACATTCAAGTAGACCCGACAAGATCTAACCTCGCCTCTGCCAGGTTGAATTCGAAAATAAGGCCACGCGCGGTTGTGGGATACGGCGTTAAAATTTTTCCCCCCAGTCCTCCGAAGTACGTCACCAGATCACCTGGTATAGAAGACTTCTGAGAGCAAATCATCATTCAACTCATGAATTCTTCACTTTATACAGAATTTCCTTTTAACCTTTTTCCTCCTCAGAGTGACTCTTACTCCAAGAGATTTTTACTCCAACAACGAACGATTTTACATGTCAATGGGGGCTGGTCAGGGATGGCACTAGGATTTTTCAATCTGGGTCCTGGGACCCACATGTTTGGCCAAATTGGGGTCCCAAGCATTTTTTGGGGGTCCCAAAATCTTGGTGACCCTCTGCGAGAAAAAGAGAGTAACCAACTTGGAATTAACATTGACACATATGCATAGGAACGGCCGACAAAGGCTTTTTCTAGAGCCGTTACATTCATTCCTGAACAAGAACTCTGTTAATGAAAGAGCACCCTTTCCAAGGGTTTACGCATCACTGGTTTGCTCCCTTAGGAGCAACGAACAGTGACGTCTTTTGCTATATATTTGCATTCAGTTACTTCCAGAGTACATTCCTCTGAAGAAGAGCGCAGAAGGCGGTCGAAAATTTAGTTTTAACCATTTTAGATGTTTTAAATCCCCTTTCTTAGAACTTCAATTATGATCACAGATCGCTCCAACAGTTTTACAAACAACAGAATATACTGACAAATCAAAGCAAGTCAGTGCCTTGCGTCCTGGGACGCATTAAAATTTCGATGATGCATTTTTTGGATTTTATTTGCGTAAAAATGCACGATTTCTGCGTTAACGCGATCCCTGCTGGTTGTTGGCTTGATTACCAGTATCCTCCCAAGCTGATGACCTTAGGTCTTTATCACCTGTTCCTTTATGGGGGAGGAATGCATGACTGATCCTTAAGGATATCTGTATGGGAAGTTAGATTACCAGAGGCTGTTTAGGAAAGGAGCTATTGGAGGATGCTCAGGAGTGGGGCTGGACAATCTGCGAGCCGGCGAGTCACGCGAGCCATCCGACTTTCCCATGTAAGTCTAAGCACCCATTTCAAATAGCGCTGATAAACAGTTTTCAAGTCTAAAACCCATTTTAAAATGGTTAGCTTTCAATAACTGTGTGACTCACATGTTGACTCACATGGCTCGCCATGTTGGCTCGCTGGCTCACGCATAATTGTCCATTTAATTGTCCTCAGAACTCAGGAATCTTACCCAAGTTAGTGGAAGAAATGCGCCTTGGCTGATTATGCAGCACTGGGTTGTGTGGGTGATTCAGTTTTCCATAAATACTAAGGTGCATGTATATGTTTATTGTTATACACTCATCACAATAATAATGTCATTGTTAACTAATAGGAATATGACATAATTTTCAAAACTTGACCAGTTTTTTTATTCAGGTAAAGGGAAGACCATTAAAACAAATACTTCCCAAGTAGGCAGTATTGTGCTAAAAATTTTACCAGTAGTTTCAAATTAAATTATGCCAACACTGAGCAAAATCTTGAAGAAAAAGAAGTAAAGTTATTTATTGCAGAACTCAAACCAAACTATGAACTCTTAGATCAGAGCCACAAGTTCATTATCTGATCACATCACTGCTTTTTGATCTCCTTCAGAGCAACTTGTGATTTGCCTCGTTGAATGAGTTCTTTCTCTGCCACATCAAACAAGTGAGATGTTCTGAAGTCCATTTCAGCAAACAGCCTTATCAGGCTAACAATCTGAAAGGTTTTCAATGCTGAAAAGTCCAATTTCAAAACTGCTTTTTCCAAGTAATCCAAAAATTCCCTGCTTCCTGTCTTTGCAAAGGCAAATCCTGAAAGCAACTGATTCAGCTGAGAAAAATTCAAATTAGAAACCCTACGTTGAAGAAGCTCCATTTCCACTGCTTGATAAACTGTTTCACTTCTGATTCCAAGTTTCTGGAAACACCAAGTGTACAAACACAAATCTTTATTCCCAACTGCTTTAAAGTCAGAGGATAAAAACCATGAGGCAACTTTGTCACTGAGGTCAGGATAAGAGCTTCCCTTAGCTCGTGCATAGGACCACAGAAGATGAACAGTACACCCAAAAAAAGAGTTCAAGCCACGGACTAAAACTTCATCTTTGACCAAATCATAGACCCTGGAATCATACAATCCAACTTTTGTAAAACACCAAACTAAGTTTGAAAGAAAATCACTTGCGCATCCCTGTACACCATGCAGAACAAACTCTTCATCGATTAGTCTAAAAATTTTGTGATACCTTCTGTTGGACTTGGAGTTGGCAAATGCCCATGGTATTAAAAATTGGTTCTTACAAAGGAAGCTTGTTACTCCCCTTTGTAAGATTTCTTGCTTGGTAAAGGAAAAAAGTTTCTCAGCCTCAACGCCTTTCCTGGCAAATGCAAAAATCAACTGAGAAAGTTCATAATCCTCAAAAGATGACATGTTCCGCAAATAAATAGCCTCACGGTAACACTCAAATAATTCTGAGGTCACATTCCTTGACTTTGAAAAAGTCATGAGACTTCCCACAAGTTCCAGATTGCTGAAATCAGATAACTTTATCTCCCCACTTAAAATTGCCTTCTCTATCTTCGACAAAAGCATACTATCTTTCATATTACAAAAAGCAAGTCCTGTCAAAACCTGATTTAGTGCTGCAATGTCAAAGGACGTAACATCCCTATACAGAATTTCTCTTTCACAAGCTAGAGCCAAATCATGGATCATACCCTGATCTACTCCAACCTTGCCTGTTGACCACAAAATAAGTGCAAGGTCTCTGTCACTGCTATCAGAAATGTGATTTGTTATCTCACCCAACAATTCCAAAAACAGACCCCTTTTTCCGTCTAGGCTCCCATCTGAAGTCAAGATATCCTTCTGTGCCTGAAATTTCTGCACAATGTTGGTAACACAATAAAGGATGGCAACTCTGTTTCTTTGAACCATGGGACAGGAGTCTTTGAAATTTTCATAAACTTCAAACAGGCCAGGCAAATTTCGCATAGCAAAAATAACTTCACTTAGAGCAACTTCTTCCAAGCGACCAGAAGGTTTTGATGATTGATTGACAACACTGTTGTCTTCACGAGATGACGTTTTGGAGAAAGACCGATTTGCCAACACTCTTGAGAATCCTGAAAGGGGCGTTACATTGGAACTACACACATGGTGCACGAAAGTTTTCTGATTCAGTCCCCAGCATTCAAAGGCTAAAACACTTCTCGACAGTCGTGCTAAGCTTGCTCTGTACATAGTTCTCCTACCAGATATAAAGAATAATAATTAATGATGACAGCCACTGCTGTGGATATGTGCAAGACCTCCATGGTACAATAAATATTATCATGATATCATTTATTTTCCTAAATATACACATATGCACCTTGCCCATAAAGGATATAGACCTCATGGCTTTTATCATGCAAATATTGATGTTGTGCTGTTAAATTAAAAGGGACAGTTTCACAGGTTTTGCCCTCGTCCAAGCTTTGGCGCTAGAAGTAAATTTTACGATTTCTTACTTTATTACATCCATTTAGAAATCACTGGTGATCCTTGCAACCTCATTAGCTCTCAGCAGTGCATTTATTCCCAAATTGAACTTTTTTTCCCTCTAAATTGCACCATTTTTTCGTCTAAATTGCACCATTTTTCCCCAGCCAATGAGAAAGGAACAATAAACAAAACAACCAATCGGATTTCAAGGCTTGTTTAAGGTAACCAATCAAACTGCAAGAAAATGAAAGACAAAGAAAACAATTGTGTGGGGAATTTTGCATTGTTTGTTCCCAACTGGATCAATAAAATATTGGTACTGACTAAAATCCTGTATTTTAGTGATTGAATAATTGTGTGATTTCCAAATGGATGTAATAAAGTGGTAATTGAACTTCGTGTCGTGCAATTTTGGTCTGAAATCATACTTGTACTTTCAAATTGATTTTGAAATCACATGTATGATTTCAGACCAAATTGAACTCCACTCAATTCAATTACCATTATAAACCAGATGATGTTCATCAATCACAGAGGGTATTAAAAGCAAATACCCTGAATGACTGAGGCCCAAATTCGGTGGAAGATACTGCAGGTTTACATAGAAAATATCAAATTTAGTTTTGAACATCAAATTTACTGTACGGGCTGAACATTTTATTTTACGCACAAGTTATCTAATTGCATGTAGTAGATTCATAACACAAAGGAAATGATTGCACAAGTAATTCCAAATTATGAGTAATTCCACTTTTACGGTATTGTTTCTGTTTCCTGCATCAGTGCTTTCGATTGTTTCAATCGGACTGATGTAACAGTTTGCCCATGCACAAAAATGAAACCCTCCCTTTAAAGTGAAGAGGCTTGTATCAAGGCAGCGCAAGGTCACCCACTGCCTCACTTCCATTTGTTGGCATGGCGACTCAGCCCTCTGCTGCTTGGAGTTACAACACAGGTTGAGTCACACTTCTACATCTTGGACAGATTGAAATGGAAGAGAGATGCCACCTTCCCCCTAATTCAAGGATGAAAGGCCAAAATGTGCCATTTTTTGGGGGGAGGGGTGGTGTCAATTTTTCATTTAATCACAGGCACCTCAAGCTAAGTGTGAGTGACCTGCGATCAGGTCCATTTTTAGCTTCGCCCATATGTTCTCTATGTCGTCGCTTGCTAAAATTGTGCCTGACCAAAAGTCTCTCAAGAATTCCGGATGGTCATTTTGCCTGACTAACTCGTGATCTGATTGGCTGTTAAAACGCCGGAAGTGAAAATGCCATCGTGATTGCGCGGAGCTCTCACGAAGTCCTCGCGACTAATCCGCCATAAGCGTACGAAGAAATCTGCTGCCTTTTGTTCTTACAATGACGTTGACGGTGCAAATAGATTTTATTTGTATGAATGGAGATGCGCCATCTGAAACATCCCAGAACTTGTCCAGAATCGGGTTTGAATCTCTGGAAAGAGTGAAATTAGCGATTCTGTTAATTGTAGAACCCTGTGGCCATTTGGTTGAAAGTACTTTGGCACAAACTTCCCTGATGTTTTGAAAGCTAAATTGGTGGTTCTTTTAAATGGCAATGAAAGCCGATGCATATTGGTTTCCTGGATGAGACAAAGGACATATACATATCCACATGAGGAGATGCTGATAAAATCTCAAGTTATGCGAATGTATGTTTTGAATAACTGTGTATCAAACGGATTTATTTACTTACTGTACCTGACAAGGTTTGTTTGTACAATTTGGAGTCAAGATTGCTTCATAAAATTTCCAGTTGAGTTGACTTAAAACTCGCATTCCAGAAACTAAAATGGAATGTTTCCATTGAGACCAATTTTACAAAAGTAAAAGAAACTTTGTGAGTACGAGAGTCCATCTTACTGTTCATGAAAAAATTAACAGCTGAGCTTACTTATCATGATTTTACTGCGCGCAATTCTAGAAATACACTGCAACTAAAAATTACCCGAAAAAAATCACCAAAGAAACCTTTATGGGCAAACACATTAAAGGAATACTGTATTTCTCTTCTTTTTTCTTTACAAATCTATTGCCAAACCGTCCAACGACAAAATGCTAGGTTATCTCAATTGCAAATTAAGATGTCAAGCTTACAAGATTGCATAGTCAGTGAAGTTTGGAAGAAGAATTACACTGGCCTAATTGCCACAATATAGTCGTCGAAAAGGTACAGAAAGTAACATTCCCCATGCTTCAAATTTGTTTTTCTCAAATTAAAGCCAAAGGTAACTTTCGAAGTTGTTTATAATTCCTCCCACCATAATTTAAACTCTGGTCAAAACAAAATAGTGTGTAGTGTGTATTTGTGTAATGATAGTAAATTTGATTGACCGATGAAGTACATGTCAATCAATAAAAAAAAAAAGGGTAGAAGGAATTTCTAAGAGGAATTTGGTCAGGCTCTCTATTTTTCGTTTCCCCAACTCTACAATACGTACCACACAAAACTAAAATAGAGCCTGATCGCAGGTTAACCCTTTCACTCCCAATAGTGCCACTTATAGATTTTACTCGTCAATGGGGAACCCCACGGGGCTGAAAGGGTTAAAGTGTGAGGGAAATTAGCCAACAAATGTATAAGAATTTGTACGGGAATCTTGATAAATTAGACCCGAGAAGTTATTTAAATGAAAAAAGTTCTCAATTAAAAAGCCTAACCTTATTGCCATTACAGGTCGCTTCCTTCTTGTGTGGTTTTTTTCCAATGACACATTTTTTATTCCCCCTGGGTCCCGACACGACTGCACTGTCTCACTCGTCCAATTAATGTCACACCTCCTTCGTGTTACAAAGCCGGTTACAAAGTTCAACCATCCAACATTACTGAGAAATCAACCTTCTGAAAATGTTTTTGGTTCTGATCAAGTGTACAAACTACTATCTAAGGTCTCTCGCTGGGATGCTATTGCCTTGTTGTTGGGTTAAAATGAAAGTTTAATCTTTATCAATTGATTGTGATGTGGAATTGTAACTGTGGGAACATTTTATCCTGGAATATTTTACTCATTTTGGTGGGCTGCAATGAATGGCATGCAGCCTTGGGAATTTATAAATTATACCATTGATAACTGAGGAATTGAATATGACTTAAATCGTGTTGAATCTGGAAAAAAACCACACAGGAAGGAAGCAAGCCACAATGACGGTAAGGTAGAGATTTTTTATAGAAATTATTTTCGTATATTTAAGTATCTTCTCAAGTTTTTTTTTTGGATTCCCATACAAATCCTTTCATTTTTGTTGGCTAATTCCCTCACACTGAGCTTGGGGTAAAAAAGGGTAAAGTCTGCTTACGAAACGAGTGGCCCATTAGGCCGGAGATTATCTCGGTTTCTGTAGCATGAAGCGACTAGGGGTATAATCTCTACTCCCCCTGGATGGGATGCCAGTCCATCGCAGGGTTACCGCCAGCATTTTATGCACCTGGGTGGAGAGAGGCACCATGAGAGTAAAGTGTGTGCCCAAGAACACAACACAATGTCCCATGTCCCCCGCCAGGAACCGAACCCGGACCACTCGATCTGGAGTCGAGCGCACTAACCATGATGCCACTGCACCACGCAGGAAGGAAGCAAGCCACAATGGCAACAAGGGTAGATTTTTTAATAGAGATCATTTTCGTGTAATTTTCTTCTCAAGTCTTTTTTTGGGATTCCCAGACAAACCCTTTTATCTTTTCCCTCACACTGAGCTTGGGGTGCCTGTACAATTATAGTCTACAGCCATTTGTTATTCAAAATAGTGCAAATTAGGTACGTTGGTTTCGATGAATTCGATCCAGACAAGTGGTTTTAAAAAAAGTTCATCTTACAGACAAAAAAAAAAACTCAACCGGCGCGTTTTGCTACAAAGATTTCATAGTTTGTAAAAAATAAAATAATAATTTCACAAGTCGAATAACAGGAATTATGCTCACCTGTGTGATGTTTAAAACAAAGGTTTAGGACCATCAATCTAAAATTACACTTCAGTTCTATGAACGTATAAACACGCTTTTGGGCACATTCACATCAAAAGATGTCTCCCACGGGCAAAGCGTTCATGTTACTCCGAAGTCTGCTCCGTCTAGAATCAAGATGGCGGAAACAGGAAACGTCCACCACAGGCAGCCCGTAAAAATTAACTGCCTTCGTCGAACAGTTTTCGCCAGGCGTCACAAGCCGGGTGCACGTGCTATAGATCGTTTTCACTGTCACGCAATAAAAAAATAAATCGAAAACCATCCAGTGGAAAAAGTCAAGAATTCGTGATGTTGTAGAAGATAAATGAAGAAGACACTTCTCCAAGTTTTAGGCCTGTACGTTTCCCCAAACTTCAGATATTCGTCGAAATGTTTCGCAGAAATTTACAGAGCCCAGTATGAAAACGCCATGTTGGTGCACATCTGTGGTGCACCAATATGGCGGCCGGAAAATAGTGTCAACGTCTGTTACTTACTTTGGCTATCTAGGCGAGTGATCATCTGTACTGAACAGACCGCTATTTACCTAAGCACTTTTCCTAATGCTTTAAATTCTAGAAAGGCTCAAAACCATGAGATAAATATATATTTCTCAATAAACTCGATCGTCGCCTCGTGTCACGCACCGCTATAACTCAGAAATTCAAAATGTTCTGGTTTCCAAACGAAGCACGCTATTGAGCTTTAAAATTGCAAATGGATACAAATTTACCGCCTCTTATGCCTGATGAGGATAAAAACTTTCGTGGCTCTTTAGTTTTGGATTTTAGAAAATGATGACGTCACGTGAAAACGATCTATATGTTGACATGATATTCGAAACGCCACAACCGGAAGTGCGTTTAAAGCTTGATACCAGGGAAAACGATGAAATTTGGCGTGAAGATGAACGAACCTGGGTTCCAAACTGGCTAGTGGGAGGCAGTGTGGCCCAGTGGTTTGAACGCTTGCCTTGAGATCCGGAGATCTCGGGTTCACGACCCGCTCTGACTACTCTTTGAATTTGTTCCTGATAGTCCCCGGCTCAACTTCCCAGCTGCACTTGGGATTCTTAACAGTTGTTGCGTGTTCAGTTGTTGTGCTCTGTTGTTTCGTTGATTGTGTTTCATTGGCCCTGAAAAGCCCCTATGCGTGGATGGCGTAGCGGGTGTTTCATTTCGTACGGGACCCGAGACGGGACTGTGCTCGGGTGACACTGCAATGGATAATCATTTTGCTTATTAAAAATTTAGTCAGAGAGTGTCTAACACGTTGTTACTTGCATAGCAAGTCTCTCGACTTTGCCAAAATGACGAAATTAAAAGAAAGACAAAATAATGGTTCGTTTGCCGTGTAGTTCCTGGTGTTGTGATCCCCTTCGGAAGATGGGTTGGGACGAACGGCAAGCCTTGGTATAGAGCTAAATTGTGAGTTAGAGTGCAAAATTCATTCATTCATGTCAATACAAGGAGCAGGCATAGCCCAGTTGATAATTGTGCGGCTTTCGTGGCAGCAGGTACAAAACACATGTCACAGGTCATTGTTTTACCAATACAGAAAGTATCCTAAACATTCATAAAAGCTAACCTAATTAATAGGCCTAAAGGTTGGCATTTATTAATGTTTACGACACTTTCTGTATTGGTAAAACAATGACCTGTGACCTGTGTTTTGTAACTGCCGCTTTCGGGGCAAGACGTCACCAGTTCGATCCTCTTGA
>NC_090880.1:26940274-26960274 GCF_036669935.1 Montipora foliosa
TAACAGGAGACCCAAGACGACGATGCCAAGCTTGAAGAAACTCACCAAGGAGCTACGCCAGGAAATCGTAAGTTATCTTTTTCCTTTTCCCACACTTAGCAGTAACTTAGCTTTCCGTTTAGCCACTCTCATTTTCGCCAAAACTAGGTTTTGTAGTCACATCAACTTCATCGGCCGTTGCCTCAATTCTAAAGTCATTCCTAAAGGTTTTCGCTCGAACTTTCATCCGGCTACATTCTCTCACTCAAATCAGTATCTTCACCAAATTCGATGTGCGCAAAATTCTTTTTCACGTAATATTATGAGGATCACAATTAGAGCTATGTGCCAAAAACGAATCGCACTTGACAAACAAATTCTTCATTGTCGCTCCGAACTTTCCAAAATCTGTCCAGCAATTTTAGTACAATCGATTCGCGCTAAAATCCGACAACTTAATTCTGGACTGTTTGACCATTTACACCAAACCAAGACTCTAAAACTTCAACAATTAATAGGTCCGCAAATTACCGACGACACTACATTGCATAGCCATAATACCGTAATTACAATTCCAGAAAACCTTCCGCTTACTGACTCAGAAAAATCTGTTCTCAGTAAGGGCCTAAATTTTGTCCCTATTACCAAACGCACCAACGAATTTTCTATTAAGCAAGATGTCGAAAAATTCCTTCGCCGCGTTCAGTTAAAAGCCTTTTTTCACGACAAAGAGCATGATTCGGACACTTCTAATAAAGATATTTTTGAAACACTTCTAGTTCGCAAATCCAAATGGACTCCCCCAGAGGGAAAATTTGCCTCTTTAGATTTTTTCACCAAAAAATGCCGTCACGACATTCACAAACTTAAATTCAATCGCAACACTAAATTTTCCAACCTTTCCTCGGAAGAGTGGGCGGCGCTTAAAAATCTTAGTAAACGCAACGACATAGTTGTCAAATCGGCCGACAAAGGCGGCGCGGTAGTTGTTTGGCGGTCCGACCTTTACCAAAAAGAAGCTTTGCGGCAACTTTCGGATACCTCGTTTTATGCCAAAATCCCTAAAGATCTCACTTCCAACAATCAAAAACTTGTCAAAGACACCATTCAAAATCTTATAGTTAATCAAGAATTACCGGACACTGCCACTAATCTCATCATCAACACCCCTAGAACTTCGTGCATTTACTTCTTGCCTAAAATTCACAAACCCAACAACCCAGGTCGCCCTATCGTTTCTGCCTGTAGTTGCCCCACCGAACTCATTTCTAGCTACTTAGACAGGATTATGACGCCTATCGTCAAATCCTTGCCATCATACATTAAAGACAGTACACACGCACTACAAATTTTCCGCGATTTCAATTTCTCCGGCCAAGACAAACTTATTTTCACCATGGACATTACATCTCTATACACAGTCATTCCTAATAGCGAAGGTCTTCAAGCACTTAAACACTTTTTCGATCAACGCACTGTCAAAGAACCTAGCTCGGAAACGCTCCTCCGCCTTGCCGAACTAGTTTTAACGCTTAATTGTTTTTCATTCGCCGGCAACTATTACAAACAAATTAATGGTGTAGCGATGGGCACAAGAATGGGACCTAGCTATGCCAATCTTTTTGTAGGATATGTTGAACACCAATTTTTTAGTCAGTACAACGGCCCCAAACCTGAACTCTACGGCCGTTACATCGACGACTGCATCGGCGCTATTTCATCCAGCAGAGAAGAACTCGATCAATTTATAACCTCCGTCAACTCTTTTCATCCGGCTCTTAAATATACCTGGGAAATTTCGGAAACTTCATTGGCTTTTCTAGATATCAACGTTTCTATTAGAGGCAACGTGCTATGTACTAGTGTGCACTACAAACCTACTGATTCACACAGTTATTTGTTGTATTCATCGTCACATCCATCACATGTCAAGAACTCCATCCCTTATTCTCAATTTCTTAGACTTCGACGTCTATGTAGTGATGACTCCGATTTTTCCAGCAAATCAGAGGAGATGTGCCAGTTCTTCGAAAAACGTGGCTATCCTGTCTCTGTGGTCAAAGCGGGCCATCATCGCGCCCAACAATTTGATCGACAGTCATCACTACAAACGTCACAAAAAGATAAGAATGACAGAATTCCATTCACCCTCACTTTCCATCCTCATAATCACGCAGTCAAAAGCATCATTCTTAGTAATTTTAAATTACTCCAAAATGATCCCGAGACTGGTAGAATCTTTTCGCAACCTCCACTTATTTCATTCAAACGCGACAAAAACGTAGGCAACTTTTTAGTTAGAAGCGCGCTCAAAACTAACGAGCAACCCGGCACTTTCAAATGCGCGCGCTCACGATGCAAAACTTGTCTTTTCATTGTTAACACTAGCAAGATATCGGGACCTAAGCGATCTGTTAAGATCACCGATCGTTTCACATGTACCTCCGCAAATGTCATTTATTGCATAACCTGCACGTTATGCAATAAATTATACATTGGTGAGACAGGTAGACGACTAGGTGACCGATTCCGCGAACACCTTCGCGATGTTGAGAAGAATGACAAGGATGCATCCAAGCCAGTCGCTCGCCATTTTAATCTGCCTAACCACTCCAAAAAACACATGGCTATCTGCGGCCTTTCCCTACATCTAGGTACGACGGAAAGCCGCAAGAATCTGGAACAAAAATTCATCTTTCAAATCGGCACCCTTAATCCTCACGGTATTAACGAACGCTTTTCATTTAACTAATATATTCCTATTTTTCACGTTGCCATGTTACCACCAATAGCGTAGCTCCTACTCTACTATAAAAACTACACGTAACCCATAATCCCTCGATTCGCTCTGACGAAGGGCTAACGCTCGAAACGTCAGCTTTTAGAATCTCTGTACGGTGGCAAATTTACATTATCAACTCCGTCAGTAATTAATACATATGGCTCTCTTTTGTAGAATTGTTAAGGATCTAAGAGTAGAACTGTAAGTATTTCCCCGAACTGATACACCATAATTAAGGAACTTAAGGTATTTACAAATTCTCCTGTAGGGGCATGATTATCATAGTTTAAGAGATTAAAACCACCAGATATCACCAGAGCTTTTTTTTTTATCCAAGACAGAATAAAAGTTATTCACAAATATTTGTAAATTTAAAGAAGGATGCCGATACGCAGGACCACAATGCAGGGGTGTAGCCTACCCAACAGAAACCAAACAAGGGATGCACATTAAGCATTGCCCTTGAGTCTATTACTGCTTTTGAAAACATTTTTACCAAACCAACGCTGCAAATGGAAATGCTAAGACCATCACGTTAAAGTAAAACATGACTGGAATGAGGAAAGGAATCCCAGATGTTGGACCTGCCTTAACTTGTTCAGTCTGTAGTCATGTAGAAGTCATTGTAGGGTACTCGTTTCACCCCAGTGGAGCATCACCGATCTCCTTTCTTAATGTCTTTGTTTCTTTATCCAGTCATACAAGAGTTTAAAATACTTAGTGATAGCTGAAACATCCATCTCCTTTACTTCCTGTCATCTTCTCCAGAGCATAGGCTCAAGGTTTTCTCTTGACCGCATCTTCAACATGTTACTGGAGTAAAAAAAAAAAAAAAATAGAAAGAAAGGAACTTTATTCAAGTGTCTAGTCATTCTAACGCTGGAGCACTAATTGGGGACACAGTACACTGAAATCAAAAAATTGATGCAAATAAAATCAAATGTTGGTTTTTGAGAAGAGTGTAAAACTGGAGTAACCGGAAAAAAACATCTCGGAGAAGAGTAGAGAACCAACAAACTCAACCCACATATGACGCAGAGTCTGGGAACACATTGGTGAGAGGCGAGTGCTCTCACCACTGAACCTGAGCTCTGACAGGTTTCTGCCTATGATTCCAAGAGTATATTATTGAACACATTCTTTTTACTTGATGCAAACACTCATTAAAAACAGTTTTTCCCACTGTCAGCTTAAATTTTTAGTGGTGGGACTTATAAGGAGAGTGCTTTCTGATAGTTACCTTCGTTTGACACCTAACACGATTGTAGCTAGTATCAATAAAGTATTTATTAGCGACTTTATATATTCTCTTCGTTTCTCTACGAAACCCCATGCGACAGCTCTAACAAACAGGGTCAAATAACCAAAATAAAGTTATAACCTTTATTTGGATGACCTTACTTTGAAAAGAGCATTCATACATACATACTTAATTGACCGCTCCCCATAGGGGCTTTTCAGGGCCAATGAAACAATCAACGAAACAACAGAACACAACAACAACGACTGTTAAAAATCCCAACTGGCCGGAGGCAAACCATGCAGTTGGCTATTTACAAGTGCGGCTGGGAAGTGGAACCAGGGACTACCAGGAACACATTCAAAGAGTGGTCAGAGCGGGTCTTAATTGAACCCAGGAACTCCGGATCTCAAGGCAAGCGCCCTAACCACTGGGCCACACTGCCTCACCATCCTTAAACGTACCATTTTTAGAAAGACAACTAATTGCATAAAGAAATTAACTGTAATGTGAAGTGCTAAGTTTCTACCCCATATGAGCGTTGGCCTACTAATGGAAATGGGCCCACACAAGGACAGAAAAACTCTGACCAAGGTGGGAATTGCATGAAGATACAAACTTCACGTTAGATCACCGCTGCTCTACCGACTGAGCTACAAGGTCAGACGGGAGCAGGCCGTGGGAACTGAAGATGTTTAAGTCACGGCAATGAACATGTACAAGTACAAGGAAGAATTACATTCTTGCAAACGTTGGCCGTGAAGCAACGTTTGCAAAAATGTAATCCTTCCTTGTACATGTTCATTGCCGTGACTTTAACATCTTCAGTTTCCACGGCCTGCTTCCGTCTGACCTTGTAGCTCAGTCGGTAGAGCAGTGGTGATCTAACCCTTGTGTGGGTCCATTTCCATTAGTAGGGCTAATGCTCACATGGTTCATATGGGGTAGAAACTTAGCACTTCACATTACACTCTAATCAGTTAATTTCTTTATGCAATTAGTTGTCTTTCTAAAAATGGCACGTTAAAGGATGGCCAATGCTCTTTTTAAAGTAGGGTCGTCCAAATAAAGGTTAAAGCTTGGGCTTGGGCTTTTGTCGCATGCGCTTTTGTATGGAAGAATATACAGAAGTCGCTAATATACTTTATTGATACAAACTACAATCGTGTCTTTAGGTGTCAGATGATGATAACTATCAGAAAGCACTCTCCTTATAAGTCCCACTCTTATAGTAGAATGCTACAAAAAGTAAAGTCTCTGCATACGAGCCAGAAGGCAGTGCGGCCATTAGGCCGGAGCTTATCCCAGTTTCCATGGCATGAAGCGACTTGGAGTATTTCTACTTTCCCCTGGATGGGATGCCAGTTCATCGCAGGGCTACCCTCCAACAATAAATTTGCCGGTACCCACTTGGGTGGAGAAAGCTACGCACCGTGAGAGTAATTAAAGTGTCTTGTCTAAGAACACAACACGATGTTCTCCGGAGTGAAGCACACATTAAAACATGGTCAGCTCCAAGCGAGAAAGAAAATGAATTCTTGAGAAGTTTGGAGCTATTCTTTTTACAAGACAAATACGTAAGTTAAAAGTGAAACTAGATGTGTAATCCATTTGAAAATTCTTACCGTTGAGTCAATGATCCTGCCATAAACATGTTGACAGCAAAAAGAGATTAACCAAGTACTTCATGTTCTGCTTGTCTAACACAAGTTAAAAAGCTGGCAAAGAGTTGTTCATTTTAATTGTGGTTTGCCCATGATGTAGCTTCACTGGTTTAGCAGGCTTCAAAAAGCACATTCTCTCTGCCGACAGCACTTCCTCCAACCACAGTCAACTCATCCCAGCTACACTATAATTATGCACATCAGAACACCTTTTCACTGCAAAAGATTATATATTTCTTTCGTTACTAACATATGCTTTTCCTTATAATAATTTTTCTACATGTATTTAGTTTAGGGTTGGAAGAGACAGGGGCAACATTAAAACCCCAAATTCAAGGTTAACTTAACCTTGAGGATTTAAAAAAGCGGACTCCAAAATTAAACATTGTTATCTCCAATCGCAAAAAAATTAATTCCCCTGAAGTTTAAACTGGTTCTTCTTAGGCTCTGAAGTTTGACCAGTTTCAAACTTCATCCAACAACTTCCAACAAGTCGCAACAACAAGCCACAACACACAACATGGTGTGCAAACGCTTGCAACATGTATTTAGTTTAGGGTTGGAAGAGACAGGGGCAACATTAAAACCCCAAATTCAAGGTTAACTTAACCTTGAGGATTTAAAAAAGCGGACTCCAAAATTAAACATTGTTATCTCCAATCGCAAAAAAATTAATTCCCCTGAAGTTTAAACTGGTTCTTCTTAGGCTCTGAAGTTTGACCAGTTTCAAACTTCATCCAACAACTTCCAACAAGTCGCAACAACAAGCCACAACACACAACATGGTGTGCAAACGCTCGCAACATGTCGGGCCCAACAATGTTGCGTCTTGTTGGCCAACAATTTTGCAAGCATTTGCACGGCCTTTACAGGACAACACGTAAGTTAAAAGCCAAAACTTGACATATAACCCATTTGAAAATTCTTACCATTGAGTCAATGATCCTGCCATAAACATGTTGACAGCAAAAAGAGATGAACCAAGTACTTAACTCCTGCTTGTCCGCTTGTTTTTGACTTCAAATTGACCGGGAGCCACCATCTTGGATAATTGTGACAATTAATGTTACTAAATGTTAATATTAATTCTATTAGACTAATGTTATTAAGGTGATTCCCTAGTATTGCACTGCGCATCCTGTTCTGCGCAATATAAACACAGCGTAGGCCACGTTCGTATTAAGGCATGGCAAAGAGGCTTTATGGTCAAATTTCACGGCTCAGTTCTGCTTTCTTTGTGTCACAAGTCTAAACGGATATTTCTAAACTAAACGATGTTTGAATTTAACCATAGACTCGTAGCCATGTGTGAATATTGATATTCGAACGTGGCCAATAACATTTCAAAATGGCGACCTTTCCTGCCGGAAACCTCGCTAGAAAGAAGAAGAATGGCCGTTTTCAGAGCACAGCAGTAAAGAGCAAAACAAGAAACCTTTTAGACTCTCGCAAAACAAAAAGTCGAGTGATAGCTTTGATGATGCTAAAGAACATTTCAGTCCAACAGTGAAAGTGAAACCTTGCTATCGGGGAGACGTGTTGTCGAGGGGTCAAGCTTGGTTTGCGTTCCTAAACGAGGTTGGTGACCTATCTTTTTTTTGGCTTAATTTTATTCTCTTACTCATCACCATAATGCTGTAAAAATTTTAAAAAATTTATGTCAAAAAAGTTACAGGAAAGCCATCACTCATGGACACAAAATTGTCTCCTCGAGATCACGCACCCAAAGAATATTTGTAGTCAGTGCCTTTTCAAGACGTGTGCCTGTGCCATAGAACGGGTGTCTGGAAAACCTGAATAGCGAATAGTCGCGAATACCGAACAGCGAATAGACACGAATAGTACGAATATTGCGAATAGTAACAAATAGTGGCAAATATGGTTGGAGGGGGGGGGGGGGGGGATTGTGACGAAATGACGAAAATTTGGTACCCAGTACTTCCTGGTCAACCGCGCAGCAACGTTGGATGGGATTTTCCCGCTAAAAAAGCAGAGATGTGTCGGCGAAGGACAGCTTGAGCCCTGAGAAGAAAAGGTAATAAATGCACTGAAAGCCTGTTACTTATTTGGATAATTAATTAACGCAAAGGTTATCAGAGTAGCTCGTTTGTCTCTTTAATCACAAACCACTTGCCTCACATTCTGATTTTATTCCATTTTACAGAACGTGTCTCGCCGGATCAGACAGCACAGATGAGGATGGTGAAATGTGAGTATCTAAAATTTATGTTCGGGCGCCACTGTGCGAGGAGATGATCATGAGCTTGATGTATTAATGAAAGTGATTTATATTTTTGCATTTTGACGTTTGTTCTTCTTTAGAGTGTTTGTAAAAGCATGCACGAAACTCTCTTTCGACAACAGGCGAGCATATTATTTGCTTTGATTACGAGATTGTTCAGCATGAGGCGGTGACTATTGAAGACTATTCGTCACTATTCACACTGTTCGCCACTATTCGCACTGTTCCTACTATTCGCTCTTCACAATTCGCACTGTTCGTACTATCTCGCTCTTCGCTATTCGCTATTTGCAACTATTCGCTCTTCGCGACTATTCGCTCTTCGGGTTTTCCAGACACCCGCCATAGAACAAACGTTAAATTATTCCTTTTGAGCAATACAATTCACCTGTTTTGTTATTTAAAGAATTACGTCAAAGCTGTGCTTCCCGTTCTGCAAAACGTAGCCTGAACCGATAGAACAAACTTGTCCTTGATAGATGAAGTCGCAATGATTAAATGAGTAACTTGAGGAAGTTATATCTCCTGAACGAGCTCGGTGACCTATTTATTTAATTAAACAATTTCGAGTCACCATAATATAGGGAACAATCGAGAAAAGTTTAAGGAAAATCTTACAACATCTTCTATTACTAAGGAATCACATTTAGTGTTATTAACGACACAGCTGAATTATTTAAGACGGCTGCGCCCAGTAAAGTTGTAAGTGATTCTAATAATTCGTTTTCCTGATGCAAACACTCATTAAAACAGTTTTTCCCATGGCTTAAATTAATTTCGAGTCAATCCTGCCATGAACGTGTTTACTGCAACAAGAGATGAACCAAGTACTTCACTCCTGCCTTGATGCTGCCAGTTCTGCTCGTCCGCACAAGTCAAAAAGCTCATAGAGAGTTGCTCATGTAAATTTTGAAGTCCTATGATCTTGCGTCACTGGTTAAGCAATGATAATAGGTGACATTAACGATACCTCCTCTACACTGAGTCGAAAATACTATATCCAGATGGGGAAAAAAGGCTTTTCCCTCTTCCTTATGATTTTTCTACATGTTCTTATTTCAGAGTGGGAAGAGACAAGGCGGTATCAAAATTCCAATAATGAGGTTAAGTTAACCTTAACGTACCCATGCAGGAAGTGTTCTCTAAAACTTCCAAACATTGGTCAGCTCCAAACAATAAGGACATGAATACATCAAAGTTTCAACTTGTTCTTTTTATAAGGCAAATACATGAGTTACCTTCTTGAGGTCAAAACCGAAACTCAAGGTTAATTAACTGTGAGTTAATTCCCACGATGTAGCTTCACTGGTCACTGCAGGCTTCAAAAAGGAACAGGAGACAAGAAGTTTGGAACAAGACACCAGTGAAAGTAATCATGTGGAGAGAGAGAGAGACCCAACAGAACACAACTTTAGGGATGTCACTTCCTTAACGTAGCGGAAAATGGATTATTACTGGCACGCATGACAAAGCACTTCAACAAGCAGAGAAAAATGAATTATACTACGCCAAGGACAATATTTTCCTTACACTCTTTCACAAATTATCCACCCAAAAAATTCAATCCTCTTTCAAGATTGACGATAAAATAATCTTAAGTACACAGTAGAAATACCAAAACTGGATAGGGAAAACAACTCCTTTATGCCAATTACATTTCCAGTAATTAGAAGTTACTCTAAGTAGTTACTAACATGCTTTTCCTTAATAATTTTTCTACATGTATTTTGTTTAGGGTTGGAAGAGACAGGGGCAACATCAAAATCCCAATAACAAGGTTAAGTTAACCTTGAGGTTTTCAAAAAGCAGACTCCAAAATTAAACATGGTCAGCTCCAAACAAACGAAAAAAAGTGAATTCTTCTGAAGTTTCAACTTTTCTCCTTTAATTAACAGAACAATAGTAAGTTAAAAGCTAAACTTGACGTATAACCCATTTGAAAATTCTTACCGTTGAGTCAATGATCCTGCCATGAACATGTTGACAGCAAAAAGAGATGAACCAAGTAATTCACTTCTGCTTGTCCGCACAAGTTAAAAAGCTGACAAAGAGTTGCTCATATTAACTGTGAGTTCCCATGATGTAGCTTCACTGGTTTAGCAGGGTTCAGCAGCACTTCCTCCAACCACAGTCAACTCGTCCCTGCACTCACTGTACGCACATCGGAACACCTGATACTGTTTCTAATAAAAATAATTGATATAATAATAATTAAAATAAGTATAATATTTATGCTAATTAATGCACAAGTTTGTTTGTCACGCCGTTTGAGTCTTAATTTGGATGCATAGTTCTGGTTTCGATAAAGACAGCAATATCAATAAGCCTGCGAGCAGGCTCTCCGAGGGACTGGGGCTGGGGTTGAATGATAATTCAATCTCCCACGCAGCCCCAGTCCCAGGAGAGCCGTGCAAGCATAGTCACGCCTCCCCTCCCCCTCTATCTGCAACCTCGTTCCCAGGGCTTCTCCCTCATGTGGGGGCGGGGCAATAAAAAAACGCCCCTCCCTCACATGAGGGAGAAGCCCTGGGAACGAGGTTGCAGATAGAGGGGGAGGGGAATCGTGACTATATATGCTTGCACGGCATTATTGATTGCCGTCTTTATCGAAACCAGAACTATGCATCCAAATTAAGACTCAAACAGCGTGACAAACAAACAAGCGCATTGTTTGAAAATACTTACTTGGCGTTTGTATGCTTCGACACACATCCTCAGAGGTGACTCATGTTAACTAATTGTTGCTAAATTCTCTCTCCGACAGCACTTCCTCCAACCACAGTCAACTCGTCCCTGCACTGTACACACATCGATATCGGAACGCCTTTTAACTGCAATAAATGATATATTTCATATTCAAGTTTTTATTTTAATTATTTATGTACATTTTGTATTTTTACTGGGTTGCTGTAGGGCAATCCCAGTCGGAAAATGGGTGGCATTTGTTCGGTATTCTTTTTTTTTTTCCGTGTCGGTAAAAGTCTTGCCTGTCACTCCCCTGCTAAGTGGTGTCTTTGTGCATAGAGCCTTCTGCTCATATTTTCTTAGGATCGAGAGGGTAGTTGAAATGCGTAGATCTCTCTCGTGGACACAGTAGAATGATAAATGGCAATGGTGTCGAAAGTCATGTAACGCGAATGGCGTTTTAGTGGATCTTTGAACAAAATATACCCTTATGAAGTTCAATAATGGCAAGTCAATTGGATACTGAACAAGACAGGCGGTGGAATCTTACAAGCGATGAATAATGGACTTCGACAACTAGCTGCCGCCCGTCGAGCCGAAATCAAAGTGAGCTGCATTTCTAATTTTACCAAGTGTGCTGTTATGTAGAACACTGAAACCAAATGGAAAATTCTCTGGTAACTTATGGGTTCAACAAAGACAGAACAAATCGAACACCTTAAGTGGATCTGTGATCAACTCTGCACAGTCTTCAGTAAAAACATAATTGGAAATGTGACAGTCAAGAATTATTTGAAAGAAAGCTTGTCGTCTATTATGTGCTTCATTATTCAAGGAAAAGGTTCTTCATGGAAACGGTTTGATCCTGAAATTTTAATTTGGTGTAATATTGCACTTATTTGACACAACTGAGTTTTTTCTCTTCACGCACGCAATGAAATAGGAAGGGGTTTTTGCCTCTAATAGCAAATATGTTGTTTGTTTCAAAAAATTGTTCGCTGGAAAAGGTGGATTTAATGAATTCATTAAAGCTTGAAAAGATAATTTTAAGGAACAGATAATATCATGAGAAAATCAAATAACAGTAAAAAAGGAAAACCCGAAGTCAAAAGACTCAATGCATGCAAGCAGAAAAAGATGTATAATATCATGAGAAAATCAAATAACAGTAAAAAAGGAAAACCCGCAGTCAAAAGACTCAATCCATACAAGCAGAAAAAGATGTCTTGAAAAATTACAATACTAAGTACTACATTACTAAATGCCAGGGCCCTGTTTGTTCAAAAGCTGATTAATGCTAATCCCAGATTAAAAATTAACCAAGGAGTTTGTAGTGCCTCGAACATTGTTGTGTTACATTTCTGTCCGTGACACTTGCATGCTTAGAGGGGGCGTCTCTATTGCTCCTTGACTTTCAATAAACACGTGCGTCTTTGTAATTTCTGAGAGTGGTGTTCCGGAGAGAATAAAGTATTGAATTTAGCTTAGTTTCTGCTTCTCGCTAAAAGTTTATTTCTCTACTCCCAAGAGCTGTTCAACGCTGATATTCGGCAAAACCTTACATTAGAAGAAGTCAATCTTGAAAAACAAAAATAAGCAAAAGAAACTTTCACCGAAAAGTTAAAACTTGAAATAAAAGTATACGCTAATCCTGGATTAAGTTAATCTGCTTTCGAACAACCGGGCCCAGATGAACATTCATAAGTCTGCAAGATGTTTAGCTTTACTTCCTTGTTGAATTCTTTTTGGGGTAGATGTTTAAATTATTCCAAATTTTGGCAGCTGCAAAGCAAATGTTAAATTGACCATAGTTAGTTTTGATATTTTTTATGTAATATTACTTGATTTAGCAAATCTGGTTTTGTATTGATAAATTGATGATACTGTCCTGAAGTAATTATCAAAAGATGAGGGAAGAGGGTTGTTATGATACTGATACATAAAAACTAGTCGTAAAAGAAAACAATGTCCTTTCTTTTAAAATTTCCAGAGCTTTGAGTAGAGGCTCAGAGTATTCATCTGGTTTTGACAAGGTAGTAATTCATACATATGGCTCTCTTTTGTAGAATTGTGAAGGATCTAAGAGTAGAACTACAAGTATTTCCCCGAACTGATACACCATAATTAAGGAACTTAAGGTATTTACAAATTCTTCTGTAGGGGCATGATTATCATAGTTCAAGAGATTAAAACCACCAGATATCACCAGAGCTTTTTTTTTATCCAAGACAGAATAAAAGTTATTCACAAATATTTGTAAATTTAAAGAAGGATGCCCATACACAGGACCACAATGCAGGGGTGTAGCCAGGATTTTTCCAAAGGGAGGTCACACAGTGTCAAACAATATTAGATAAAGTCTAATTGTGGTTGTAAAATTCATTAATAATTCATTAGGGTGCAAACCAATCCCAGCACAGTATTCACATCACATATTGTACACAACTGTAAACCCCAATACAAATCAACTGGGGTTGATGAATATTATAATTAAACAGTAGAATTAACTTTTGATACAAACTCCTGCTCAGCTAATTAGTATTCATTAACTTTTGATACAGATCGCTACTGATTAAAATAACAATACTTTGCATTCAATTTAATGTATTCATTTCACAAGCAGGATAAAATATTCGCGTCCGATCTGTATGGACGTTTACAATGGCTCGCCATTGTAAAGGCCCATACAGATCTCCCGCTTATATTTCATCTACTACTAAATCATCAGTATGTTATAGAAGTTAGAGTATCCTAATATAGCACAAACAATCAGAGTTGGAGTTTAAAGAAAGCTGAAAAAGTTCACAATCCTCAATTGTCAGAGTGAAATGGAAAAATTGAATGGCTGCAGAACTGACAGGTCCATCCATGGCTATGTAAAAAAATTTCAGGAGAGCAAAAGCAGTTTATTGCTGATCAAAATAAAAAGTTTTAGAGTCTTTAGTATGTGAATAGATCAATATCGAGAATTTACACTATAGAGTTATCGATAAACGAGAAGTCGCTGGAAAAAAGGCTTAAGTTTCTAAAATTCCTCTTTTTTCCCTGCATAACAAGTTGTTTGTGGAATAAAAGGAACCCCAAAACCATTTTTCGGTCAAGTCACACAAAAAATTCAATTTCATGGCTATAGACCAAGCATGCACCTTAAGCGTATATATGCCTACCCAACAGAAACCAAACAAGGGATGCACATAAAGCATTGCCCTTGAGTCTATTACTGCTTTTGAAAACATTTTTACCAAACCAACGCTGCAAATGGAAATGCTAAGACCACCACGTTAAAGTAAAACATGACTGGAATGAGGAAAGGAATCCCAGATGTTGGACCTGCCTTAACTTGTTCAGTCTGTAGTCATGTAGAAGTCATTGTAGGGTACTCGTCTCACCCCAGTGGAGCATCACCGATCTCCTTTCTTTTTTCTTCATCCAGTCATACAAGAGTTTAAAATACTCAGTGATAGCTGAAACATCCACCTCCTTTACTTCCTGTCATCTTCTCCAGAGCATAGGCCCAAGGTTTTCTCTTGACTGTTACTGGAGTAAAAAAAAAAATAGAAAGAAAGGAACTTTATTCAAGTGTCTAGTCATTCTAACGCTGGAGCACTAATTGGGGACACAGTACACTGAAATCAACAAATTGATGCAAATAAAATCAAATGTTGGTTTTTGAGAAGAGTGTAAAACTGGAGTAACCGGAAAAAAACATAGAAGAGAAGAGTAGAGAACCAACAAACTCAACCCACATATGACGCAGAGTCCGGGAACACACTGGTGAGAGGCGAGTGCTCTCACCACTGAACCTGAGCTCTGACAGGTTTCTGCCTATGATTCCAAGAGTATTATTGAACACATTCTTTTCACTTGATGCAAACACTCATTAAAAACAGTTTTTCCCCCTGTCAGCTTAAATTTTTAGCAGTGGGACTTATAAGGAGAGTTCTTTCTGATAGTTACCTTCGTTCGACACTAACACGATTGTAGCTTGTATCAATAAAGTATTTATTAGCGACTTTATATATTCTTCCTACGAAACCCCATGCGACAGCTCTAACAAACAGGGTCAAATAACCAAAATAAAGTTATAACCTTTATTTGGACGACGTTACTTTGAAAAGAGCATTCACCATCCTTAAACGTACCGTTTTTAGAAAGACAACTAATTGCATAAAGAAATTAACTGATTAGAGTGTAATGTGAAGTGCTAAGTTTCTACCCCATATGAGCGTTGGCCCTACTAATGGAAATGGGCCCACACAAGGACAGAAAAACTCTGACCAAGGTGGGAATTGAAGCCACGAACTTCAGGTTAGATCACCGCTGCTCTACCGACTGAGCTACATGGTCAGACGGAGCAGGCCGTGGGAATTGAAGATGTTAAAGTCACGGCAATGAACATGTACATGCAAGTACAAGGAAGAATTACATTCTTGCAAACGTTGGCCGTGAAGCAACGTTTGCAAAAATGTAATCCTTCCTTGTACATGTTCATTGCCGTGACTTTAACATCTTCAGTTTCCACGGCCTGCTCCCGTCTGACCTTGTAGCTCAGTCGGTAGAGCAGTGGTGATCTAACCCTTGTGTGGGTCCATTTCCATTAGTAGGGCGAATGCTCACATGGTTCATATGGGGTAGAAACTTAGCACTTCACATTACACTCTAATCAGTTAATTTCTTTATGCAATTAGTTGTCTTTTTAAAAACGGCACGTTAAAGGATGGTCAATGCTCTTTTTAAAGTAGGGTCGTCCAAATAAATGTTATAGCTTTATTTTGGTTATTTGACCCTGTTTGTTCCAGCTGTCGCATGGGCTTTTGTATGGTCGAAGAATATACAGAAGTCGCTAATATACTTTATTGATACAAACTACAATAGTGTCTTTAGGTGTCAGATGATGATAACTATCAGAAAGCACTCTCCTTATAAGTCCCACTCTTATAGTAGAATGCTACAAAAAGCAAAGTCTCTGCATACGAGCCAGAAGGGTGTGCGGCCATCAGGCCGGAGCTTCTCCCATGCCCCTTATGGCATGAAGCGACTTGGAGTATTTCTACTTCCCCCTGGATGGGATGCCAGTCCATCGCAGGGCTACCCTCCAACAATAAATTTGCCGGTACCCACTTGGGTGGAGAAAGCTAAGCACCGTGAGAGTAATTAAAGTGTCTTGTCTAAGAACACAACACAATGTTCCCCGGTGTCAAGCACACATTATAACCATGAGGTGGGCGCGCCTCCCACAAAAATTCTTTTTTTGAATATTGTTAAAGTAAAATTACACAAGCAAATCATGTATATAAATACAAAGGAAATCAGGAAGAGTAAATTGTCTTAAGTACTCTATTTTTGTTAGAGTCAAAAAACAATAGAATGACTTCATCTTTTAATAAAGGACAAAAAATTATAAATAACCTCAAGATTCTCCTTTTCACGATAATTTAAATATGAATAAATTATTACTATTATTATTATAATTATTTCAATTCAACTAAGTTGACTAATTTTGAGCACTAACTCGAACAATGGAAGGCCTTTGCTGCCTTTGCAAAACCTTAAAGGAGTGCGTATGCGCATTTCAGACAACATGGTAAGAAAGTGGACTCCAAAACATGGTCAGCTCCAAGCGAGAAAAAAAATGAATTCTTGAGAAGTTTGGAGCTATTCTTTTTACAAGACAAATACGTAAGTAAAAAGTGAAACTAGACGTGTAAGCCATTTGAAAATTCTTACCGTTGAGTCAATGATCCTGCCATGAACATGTTGACAGCAAAAAGAGATTAACCAAGTAATTCACTTCTGCTTGTCCGCACAAGTTAAAAAGCTGACAAAGAGTTGCTCATATTAACTGTGAGTTCCCATGATGTAGCTTCACTGGTTTAGCAGGGTTAAGCAGCACTTCCTCCAACCACAGTCAACTCGTCCCTGCAGTCACTGTACGCACATCGGAACACCTGATACTGTTTCTAAATAAAAATAATTGATATAATAATAATTAAAATAAGTATAACATTTATGCTAATTAATGCACAAGTTTGTTTGTCACGCCGTTTGCGTCTCTATTTTGGATGCATAGTTGTGGTTTCGATAAAGACAGCAATATCAATAAGCCTGCGAACAGGCTCTCCGAGGGACTGGGGCTGGGGTTGAATGATAATTCAATCTCCCACGCAGCCCCAGTCCCAGGAGAGCCGTGCAAGCATAGTCACGCCTCCCCTCCCCCTCTATCTGCAACCTCGTTCCCAGGGCTTCTCCCTCATGTGGGGGCGGGGCAATAAAAAAACGCCCCTCCCCCACATGAGGGAGAAGCCCTGGGAACAAGGTTGCAGATAAAGGGGGAGGGGAATCGTGACTATATATGCTTGCACGGCATTATTGATTGCCGTCTTTATCGAAACCAGAACTATGCATCCAAATTGAGACTCAAACAGCGTGACAAACAAACAAGCGCATTGTTTGAAAATACTTACTTGGCGTTTGTATGCTTAGACACACATCCTCAGAAGTGACTCATGTTAACTAATTGGTGCTAAATTCTCTCTCCGACAGCACTTCCTCCAACCACAGTCAACTCGTCCCTGCACTGTACACACATCGATATCGGAACGCCTTTTAACTGCAATAAATGATATATTTCATCTTTAAGTTTTTATTTTAATTATTTATGTACATTTTGTATTTTTACTTGATTGCCGTAGGGCAATCCCAGTCGGAAAGTGGGTGGCATTTGTTCGGTATTCTTTTTTTTTTCCGTGTCGGTAAAAGTCTTGCCTGTCACTCCCCTGCTAAGTGGTATCTTTGTGCATAGAGCCTTCTGCTCGTATTTTCTTAGGATCGAGAGGGTAGTTGAAATGCGTAGATTTCTCTGGTGGACACAGTAGAATGATAAACTTAACCGGCAATGGTGTCGAAAGTCATGTAACGCGAATGGCGTTTTAGTGGATCTTTGAACAAAATGTACCCTTATGAAGTTCAATAATGGCAAGTCAATTGGATACTGAACAAGACAGGCGGTGGAATCTTACAAGCGACGAGTAATGGACTTCGACAACAATCTGTCGCCCGTCGAGCCGAAATCAAAGTGAGCTGCATTTCTAATTTTACCAAGTGTGCTGTTATGTAGAACACTGAAACCAAATGGAAAATTCTCTGGTAACTATGGGTTCAACAAAGACAGAACAAATCGAACACCTTAAGTGGATCTGTGATCAACTCTGCACAGTCTTCAGTAAAAACATAATTGGAAATGTGACAGTCAAGAATTATTTGAAAGAAAGCTTGTCGTCTATTATGTGCTTCATTATTCAAGGAAAAGGTTCTTCATGGAAACGGTTTGATCCTGAAATTTTAATTTGGTGTAATATTGCACATATTTGACACAACTGAGTTTTTTCTCTTCACACACGCAATGAAATAGGAAGGGGTTTTTGCCTCTAATAGCAAATATGTTGTTTGTTTCAAAAAATCTTGATGAAAAAAATGGGGGCGGGGCGGTAAAAAAAGCCCCGCCCCCAAATGAGGGAGAAGCCCTGGGAACGGGGTTGCAGATAGAGGGGGAGGGGAATTGTGACTGTGCTTGCACGGCATTATTGATTGCCGTCTTTATCGAAACCAGAACTATGCATCAAACGGCGTGACAAAAACATGCAAGGGCATTGTTTGAAATTACTTACTTGGCGTTCGTATCCTTTGACATACATCCTCAGAGGTGACTGTTAACTAATTGTTAATTCATTAATCAATTATTGTTAATAAGTAGTTACTTAATAGGTTACATGTTAAAAAGTTTAAATTCGTAGTAAACGGTCACTTCTGAGGATGTTTGTCGAAGCATAGGAAATGTCATATAAATAATTTCAAACAATGCGCTTGTTTATACTTTAATGCTTGTCACCGCTACCTTTTTTTATTATTCTTTGTCTTGCGCGAAATTAATAGAACTACTCCTCTCAAAATGGATAGGTTTCCTTAGTTGTTGTCGGATGTGGACAGTTCTCGCTGTTCATTTCACTCCGAGGGGTGTTTCGCCTTTAACTGTAACTACTCGGCTTAGTTTGCGGCAAAGAAAGCTTTCATATCTCGGGAGATCTTCGACAAGAAAATAGTCTCCTTTTCTATGATTAACGCGTGGATTTTACACACTTCTCTTTTATCTCCTCAACAGTATTTACGTTCTGTAGGAAATGTCCTCGCCAGTTGGTCCCCCTTCCCCATCTGCGTCCACGACCTCTTGTACTTGTTGTTTGCTTCTTTGGCCGCTCTGCGCCTTTTACTCGATGTTGCATTGAGACTAACTTCTCTGACAGCTATGAGCTGGGGTATCGTTATTTCGCTATTCGTGTTTTCCTCGTACTTCATCTTTTTGTCTTGTTGGTCTTAATTCTTCCTTCCGTATTAAGCGTGATCCCATGACCAGTCGTTTGTCCAAATGCGCTTGCAGAGATCGTCTCTTTTTAGTGGGTTCACTTGCAGGAGTTTTGCCCGACCACGAACCCTGCAAGTAGTTAACGACGGTTTCGTGAGAGCTAATTCGCATAAGCAGTGTTTAATTTCTTGTTTTTCTTTATTTTCTTTGTCGTAGTCTTCAATATAAGAACGTATACAGAGGAGGGCCTCAAGAATGATCCTCAAATCTGACAGTGATTATAAAGCTCGCTAATTTGAGATCTCTTCAACAACGACGCTTTATGGCTGATGTTACTTTTTATACAAGGTTTAAATGGTTATCTGAACTTGGAAATTACTAATTATTAGTGATCATCACATTCTTAAAAGGTTATCACTGTTTGAACTAAGGAAAAAATTTGAAAAGACTTCCAATATTTCAATACAAATGGTGGAACTTTGGCGGAATAGTTTACCTTTCAATGTTCGTTCCAGCAGCAACCTTATTTCATTTAAACGAAAAATCAGGAAATTCCAAGGTTAATGGCGAACTCATGTAACTACTCAGAAGTTTGCCTTTATTTAGCTGTTTGATTTTATTTACCTCAAGTTTCATTAGTAGATTTGTAGCATTTTGTTTATTTGTGGTGGTTCGCCCAGTATGGACTATCGCTCTTTTATGTTTCCTCCAATGGCTGGATGACCCAGTTGAGCGACTGTAGTCGAATCATCGTTGCACTTAGTTTAACTTGTGAGTTTTTACAAGTGAATTGGACTGTCTTTAAATCCTTCCTCCTATTATAGTAAGTGTCCCTTAGAACTACACCCTTATGAAACTGTATTATCGTTAAAAGGTGTTAATCTTTTCCTGGTGAGGTACCCTTTTCAATTAGCACCCACACTATGATCACATCGCCCAGTGTTGAAAAGTTAGAATGCGAGAATATAATCACCTGAACAATTGCACCAAAAGAAGTTTTCTTCTAAACAAATTTCCTGTAATATTACCAAGTTATCAAACGTTATTTC
>NC_090880.1:26970274-26972774 GCF_036669935.1 Montipora foliosa
TCAAGATCAAGGAGGAACATTGCATATCATGGGTCATGTGCCATTGACACTATCACGTGTATTTCACTTGTTTTTAAAACACGCAGGACAAATCTCAGTGGAAAAGACTGGCAAAAGGAGAAACAAGGGCATTGGAATAGAAATTCCGGCTACGTATTCACTGCATCACAAGAAGCCTTCGAAAGTGAAGAAGTTAATAGAACTAATAAGAGACAAATTAAAGAAGATAGAGCGGAAGTTAATTGATGTCGAAATTTCTATAGTGCCAATGTCTATGACATATAATAAGCCGTAGACTGAAAGGTTTCTTTACCATAAGGATTAAAGGATTTGTTGGTTCATGGTTCATGGTTCATGGTTCATTTATTTCACACTATTTACATAACATTATTAACATAGAAAGAAAAGTATCTATAGTCACAACACATGGTTACAAGATAAAATAATTACAGTACAGGTTATAAAATGTGTGGTGGTCAAAGTAGCGAAGGCTTTCTAGTTGACCACCACCTACTTTTAAGTAAACCAAGAAATGACACTGAGCTTTGACTGAGGTTGACTGTTGATCTGTTCAGCGTTTATCTTCTGTCGCGTTTTGACATTGTAATTCATTACATCAAGGTAGATTTTACGTTTGGGCTTCCGCATTATGTTCATCATATCGAAGAATTTGTTACATCAGGGTTCGTTATATCGAGGTTCTATTCCATACCTTTTACTGTAACTTTGGCCGGGACATAGAATATCGTTTGTTATATCGAGGACTTCTTTAAGTAGAGGTTCGTTAAATCAAGGTTCCACTGTACTATAATTTTAGCCGTGTTTGCCCCCCAGCCAAGGTGGCGTCAAACTGTGGAAGGTTTATTGTGTAATAAAGGATTACAGAATCTTACCACACAATTTGTTGTTTGCATAAAGAAAAAAACTTGTTATGCAGTCCTTTTATATTGAAAAGTCCTCTACTATAAGGAAAAATGATAATTTTGTGTCTGTCAAAGTGGCACATTAAATTAATCGTACTGCAATTTTCATAATTCTGTGGAATTCATCTTCAAGTGGCAACAGCTAAACTGTGTTTTGGCTGCCATCAATCAAACTTCGAACGCCAACCACAGATGACGAAATCAATTGATGCATGACAGTAAACCCACCAAGCAGCATCTTTGGCTCCCACAGTACATTCGTACATTCGAACTAAACGCAGATGGAAAGCGATGGAATCTGGTTTCCCCTCTCCTCAAAATCCAACATTTGACTTGTTGTGTTAATTGTTAATTTCACTTTACAGTGTCCCCAATTAGTGCTCCAGCGCTAAATATACTAGACACATAAATAAAGTTCCTTTCCTTTCCTTTCTAAGAAGGTGTAATGGTGTTTGACCTGTGAACGAAACAAAAACTCCAATTCACTTCCCAGAGGCGGGGTTGATCTTCCTGATTGAAGGAAGCCAAAAGGCAGTTTGGTGCTTAGCGCTTGAAAGTAAGAGTTCGCAGAATTATGAAAATCGCATATTGGATATTTAGTGGTCAAACTGTTTCCCTTACATATAACTTGTCCAATATATGTGACTGTCTATAGCGGCCACTGCATACAAGCATGCTGGTTGTTGATTTCCCGTATAGTACCTTATGGTAACAGTTTGTGTCATAACAACTTTGGCTGTTTGTTGTACAATAGATACTGTACAATAGGTAAAATGAAACTTTGTATTTTTTCGTATTTAAGGTATAGCTTGATGTCAGGCTGTTTAACTGTTTGGATATGTTTAGCTTAGCGATCAGTGACTTTGATGTTTTTGTCAGTTAACAGAGATGTTTGAATACAAATGAATACAAAATTAAATGTACAATTTCTTCTAGATCAGGGGATATAATATTATTTCATGACTCTCTTTTTTGTAGGCTCAAACTTTGCCAGTTTGGATAAGGAGGTTGCTGTCCTCTCAGTCTTTGGTAAGCTTACACGACATACATGTATCATCTTCCTTTATAAAAAGCCATTGACAGCCGATTTTGCATCCATGAAGTGTTAAACAGTAACCTAATCAATTGCTATTCTGCTAAGTTGGAATTTTTGAATGCACAAAGTGTGCATACCTTCGCAATCAACACTAAGGGAGTCGGTAAATTTTTAATTTGGGGGGGGGGGGGTGGGCTTCATAGGGGACGAGTAGGTCAAGCCTTATTTTAGTTTTGAAGACATGTATTTAATTGATTAAGAGAGGGACAAGCCGATTTTTAAAAGTGGTAAATGTGTGTATGTGCAATTATTGAGGACAGCCATAATACATGTAACTACAAGACACTCTAGTGCCTCCCTTGAACTCCTGACATTTGCCTCAAGCACATTTGTGTGGTTGTTTCCTTGCATATCTTTGGCAAGCAATTTACCATAAACTTGAAAAACATTGTGCTGACTTTTTTCAAGATTACCCAAATGCAATTGATCTGTTTCAATCTTGTCCATTTGTGTCCATCCATGCTTCTCTTTGAACCTTTTG
>NC_090880.1:26980274-27020274 GCF_036669935.1 Montipora foliosa
AACTGAGGGTGGTGAATGCTTTTTTCAAAGTAAGGCCATCCAGTTAAAGGTTATAGCTCCGTTTCGGTTATTTGACCCTGTTTGTTGGAGCTGTCGCGTGGGTTTTCTTACGTAATAATCGACGGAAGTCGCTAATAAATACCTTATTTGATACGTAGTACAATCGCGTCCTTAAGTGTCAGAAGTTAACTATCAGAAAGCATTTTTCTTATAGGTTCCACTGCTTTTCCTTTTAGGCCCGGAGATTCTCCATTGCTACGAGTAATAAATTTAAGCTTCGGGAAAACTTTTTTAACGAGTGTTTGCATCTGAAAAAACGAATTATAAGAGATGCCAACCTATGGAAATCTAAAATCTGGAGATTTTTTCCAGCCGGTCTCCCCACCCCTCCCCCAACCTACCCCCTCCCCTCCTCCTCCCCCCCCCTCCCCCCCCCTCCCCCCGTTAAACGCACTCACCTATCCCCCAGTAGCTCCTTCAGAATACAAGAATATTCTGCCACCATTGTGAATTTGCGGGAAAACGGGGTACTTACGTCAAGAATTTTTATTGGTTAATCGGAGATCCAATCAAACAATCGGTTATATGGCTATGTCATTTTGTTTAGTTCTATTAAAACGTGTTTGGAACTCAGAGATGAAGAAGTGCATTAAGAAACGATGAAACGAGTTTGAAAAAATCGATTTTTTTTAAAACTTGGGGATGCAATTTGAGTCTAGAATGGAGAAACGTCTGTAAAAGGTTCAGAGTCGTTTTTATCCGGGAGATTTAATGACCCGTACGGGAAACCGGGAGATTCGTTCCGTATCCGGGAGAGTTGGCTCGTATGAATTATTACTAGTAGAATCGCTTACAACTTTGAAATATACTGGGCGCAGCCGTCTTAAATAATTCAGTTATGTCGTTAATAACACTTATTAGTAACATTAATTGTCACAATTATTCAAGATGGTGGCGCCCGGGTAATTTGAAGCAAAAAAATAGCGATTATGAAATTCATTTATTTCCAATGCAAACGCTTTTTTGCGGGAAAAAAAATGATGGTAAACAAAAGTACCTGTGATTTAAAGTAATTTCTTGGTAAGAGTGGAGGACCTTTATAGAACAAGATGCTTCGAAATAACGTTTGATAACTTGGTAATGTTACGGGAAATTTGTTTAGAGGAAAACTTCTTTTGGTGCAATTGTTCAGGTGATTATATTCTCGCATTCTAACTTTTCAACACTGGGCGATGTGATCATAGTGTGGGTGCTAATTGAAAAGGGTACCTCACCAGGAAAAGATAAACACCTTTAAACGATAATACAGTTTCATAAGGGTGTAGTTCTAAGGGACACTTACTATAATAGGAGGAAGGATTTAAAGACAGTCCAATTCACTTGTAAAAACCCACAAGTTAAACTAAGTGCAACGGTGATTCGACTACAGTCGCTCAACTGGGCGAAATCATGAAAGCATGAAAGCCAAGCTCACCCAGATGACACACTGTCCAAGTCCTTCTTCCCATTGAGGCTTTCGCTCAAAAGTCTTAAACGTTTTAAAGCCAAAATCATTTAGTATTGTGCGTTGTACACTCTTTATTTTTTATTATTTTACAAAACAGAGACTAAAACAAATGTAATACTTTAAAATAAGTATTGAAATAAATAAATAAATATTGTAAAAGTAAAGTATTGACAGGAAAAACTAGAACAAGGCAAACAAATGTAGAAGATCGAGCCATTGGAACCACCACAAATAAACAAAATGCTACAAATCTACTAATGAAACTTGCGGTAAATAAAATCAAACAGCTAAATAAGGCAAACTTCTGAGTAGTTACATGAGTTCGCCATTAACCTTGGAATTTCCTGATTTTTCGTTTAAATGAAATAAGGTTGCTGCTGGAACGAACATTGAAAGGTAAACTATTCCGCCAAAGTTCCACCATTTGTATTGAAATATGAAAATTTAAAATTGGACGTCTTTGCAAATTTTTTCCTTAGTTCAAACAGTGATAACCTTTTAAGAATGTGATGATCACTAATAATTAGTAATTTCCAAGTTCAGATAACCATTTAAACTTTGTATAAAAAGTAAGATCAGCCATAAAGCGTCGTTGTTGAAGAGATCTCAAATTAGTGAGCTTTATAATCACTGTCAGATTTGAGGATCATTCTTGAGGCCCTCCTCTGTATACGTTCTTATATTGAAGACTACGACAAAGAAAATAAAGAAAAACAAGAAATTAAACACTGCTTATGCGAATTAGCTCTCACGAAACCGTCGTTAACTACTTGCAGGGTTCGTGGTCGGGCAAAACTCCTGCAAGTGAACCCACTAAAAAGAGACGATCTCTGCAAGCGCATTTGGACAAACGACTGGTCATGGGATCACGCTTAATACGGAAGGAAGAATTAAGACCAAAAGACAAAAAGATGAAGTACGAGGAAAACACGAATAGCGAAATAACGATACCCCAGCTCGTAGCTGTCAGAGAAGTTAGTCTCAATGCAACATCGAGTAAAAGGCGCAGAGCGGCCAAAGAAGCAAACAACAAGTACAAGAGGTCGTGGACGCAGATGGGGAAGGGGGACCAACTGCCGAGGACATTTCCTACAGAACGTAAATACTGTTGAGGAGATAAAAGAGAAGTGCGTAAAATCCACGCGTTAATCGTAGAAAAGGAGACTATTTCCTTGTCGAAGATCTCCCGAGATATGAAAGCTTTCTTTGCCGCAAACTAAGCCGAGCAGTTACAGTTAAAGGCGAAACACCCCTCGGAGTGAAATGAACAGCGAGAACTATCCACATCCGACAACAACAACTAAGGAAACCTATCCATTTTGAGAGGAGTGGTTCTATTAATTTCGCGCAAGACAAAGAATAATAAAAAAAGGGAGCGGTGACAAACATTAAAGTATAAAAAAGCGCATTGTTTGAAATTATTTATATGACGTTTCCTATGCTTCGACAAACATCCTCAGAAGTAACCGTTTACTACGAATTTAAACTTTTTAACATGTAACCTATTAAGTAACTACTTATTAACAATAATTGATTAATGAATTAACAATTAGTTAACAGTCACTTCTGAGGATGTATGTCAAAGGATACGAACGCCAAGTAACTAATTTCAAACAATGCGCTTGCATGTTTTTGTCACGCCGTTTGATGCATAGTTCTGATTTCGATAAAGACGGCAATCAATAATGCCGTGCAAGCACAGTCGCAATTCCCCTCCCCCTCTATCTGCAACCTCGTTCCCAGGGCTTCTCCCTCATTTGGGGGCGGGGCTTTTTTTACCGCCCCGCCCCCATTTTTTTCATCAAGATTTTTTGAAACAAACAACATATTTGCTATTAGAGGCAAAAACCCCTTCCTATTTCATTGCGTGTGTGAAGAGAAAAAACTCAGTTGTGTCAAATATGTGCAATATTACACCAAATTAAAATTTCAGGATCAAACCGTTTCCATGAAGAACCTTTTCCTTGAATAATGAAGCACACAAAATAGACGACAAGCTTTCTTTCAAATAATTCTTGACTGTCACATTTCCAATTATGTTTTTACTGAAGACTGTGCAGAGTTGATCACAGATCCACTTAAGGTGTTCGATTTGTTCTGTCTTTGTTGAACCCATAAGTTACCAGAGAATTTTCCATTTGGTTTCAGTGTTCTACATAACAGCACACTTGGTAAAATTAGAAATGCAGCTCACTTTGATTTGGGCTCGAGGGGCGACAGATTGTTGTCGAAGTCCATTACTCGTCGCTTGTTAGATTCCACCGCCTGTCTTGTTCAGTATCCAATTGACTTGCCATTATTGAACTTCATAAGGGTATATTTTGTTGAAAGATCCACTAAAACGCCGTTCGCGATGACTTTCGACACCATTGCCGGTTAAGTTTATCATTCTACTGTGTCCACCAGAGAAATCTACGCATTTCAACTACCCTCTCGATCCTAAGAAAATACGAGCAGAAGGCTCTATGCACAAAGATACCACTTAGCAGGGGAGTGACAGGCCAGACTTTTACCGACACGGAAAAAAAAAAGAATACCGAACAAATGCCACTCACTTTCCGACTGGGATTGCCCTACGGCAACCCAGTAAAAATACAAAATGTACATAAATAATTAAAATAAAAACTTAAAGATGAAATATATCATTTATTGCAGTTAAAAGGCGTTCCGATATCGATGTGTGTACAGTGCAGGGACGAGTTGACTGTGGTTGGAGGAAGTGCTGTCGGAGAGAGAATTTAGCACCAATTAGTTAACATGAGTCACTTCTGAGGATGTGTGTCTAAGCATACAAACGCCAAGTAAGTATTTTCAAACAATGCGCTTGTTTGTTTGTCACGCTGTTTTAGTCTCAATTTGGATGCATAGTTCTGGTTTCGATAAAGACGGCAATCAATAATGCCGTGCAAGCATATATAGTCACGATTCCCCTCCCCCTCTATCTGCAACCTCGTTCCCAGGGCTTCTCCCTCATGTGGGGGAGGGGCGTTTTTTTATTGCCCCGCCCCCACATGAGGGAGAAGCCCTGGGAACGAGGTTGCAGATAGAGGGGGAGGGGAGGCGTGACTATGCTTGCACGGCTCTCCTGGGACTGGGGCTGCGTGGGAGATTGAATTATCATTCAACCCCAGCCCCAGTCCCTCAGAGAGCCTGTTCGCAGGCTTATTGATATTGCTGTCTTTATCGAAACCAGAACTATGCATCCAAAATAGAGACGCACGGCGTGACAAACAAACTTGTGCATTAATTAGCATAAATATTATACTTATTTTAATTATTATTATTATATCAATTATTTTTATTTAGAAACAGTATCAGGTGTTCCGATGTGCGTACAGTGAGTGCAGGGATGAGTTGACTGTGGTTGGAGGAAGTGCTGCTGAACCCTGCTAAAACCAGTGAAGCTACATCATGGGAACTCACAGTTAATATGAGCAACTCTTTGTCAGCTTTTTAACTTGTGCAGACAAGCAGAAGTGAATTACTTGGTTCATCTCTTTTTTCTGTCAACATGTTCATGGCAGGATCATTGACTCAATGGTAAGAATTTTCAAATGGGTTATACGTCAAGTTTAGCTTTTAACGTACTATTGTTCTGTTAATTGAAGGAGAAAAGTTTAAACTTGAGAAGAATTAATTCACTCTTTTTCGTTTGGAGCTGACCATGTTTAACTTTGGAGTCTGCTTTTTGAAAACCTCAAGGTTAACTTAACCTTGTTATTGGGATTTTGATGTTGCCCCTGTCTCTTCCAACCCTAAACTAAATACATGTAGAAAAATTATAAAGGAAAAGCATGTTAGTAACTACTTAGAGTAACTTCTAATTACTGGAAATGTAATTGGCATAAAGGAGTTGTTTTCCCTATCCAGTTATATAATTCAGTTTTGTCGTTTAAATAACACTTAAGGTGATTCCTTAGTAATAGAAGATGTTGTAAGATTTTCCTTAAACTTTTCTCGATTGTTCCCTACATTATGGTGACTCGAAATGTGCAATTAAATAAATAGGTCACCCAGCTCGTTCGCGAGATATAACTTCCTCAAGTTACTCATTTAATCATTGCGACTTCATCTATCAAGGACAAGTTTGTTCTATCGGTTCAGGCTACGTTTTGCAGAACAGGAAGCACAGCTTTGATGTAATTCTTTAAATAAGAAAAGAGGTGAATTGTAATGCTCAAAAGGAATAATTAAACGTTTGTTCTATGGCGGGTGTCTGGGAAACCCGAAGAGCAAAGAGCGAATAGTCGCGAATAGTGAATAGTACGAACAGTGCGAATAGTGGCGAATAGTGACGAATAGTCGCAAATAGTGGTGAATAGTCTTCAATAGTCACCGCCTTATGCTGAACAATCTCGTAATCAAAGCAAATAATATGCTCACCTGTCGTCGAAAGAGAGTTTCGTGCAAAAATATAAATCTCTTTCATTAATACATCAAGCTCATGATCATCTCCTCACACAGTGGCGCCCGAACATAAATTTTAGATACTCACATTTCACCATCCCCATCTGTGCTGTCCGATCTGGCGAGACACGTTCTGTAAAAAGGAATAAAATCAAAATGTGAGGCAAGTGGTTTGTGATTAAAGAGACAAACGAGGTACTCTGATAACCGTTGCGTTAATTAATTATCCAAATAAGTAACAGGATTTCAGTGCATTTATTACCTTTTCTTCTCAGGGCTGAAGCTGTCCTTCGCCAACACATCTCTGTTTTTTTAGCGGAAAATCCCATCCATTGTTGCTGCGCTGTTGACCAGGAAGTACTGGGTAACAAATTTGCGTCATTTCATCACAATCCCCCCCCCCCCCCCCACCACCCATATTTGCCACTATTTGTTACTATTCGTCACTATTCACACTATTCGTACTATTCGTGACCATTGGCTGTTCGGTATTCGCGACTATTCGCTACTCGCTATTCGGGTTTTCCAGACACCCGTGCTATGGCACAGGCACACGTCTTGAAAAGGCACTGACTACAAATATTTTTCGGGTGCGTGATCTCGAGGAGACAATTTTGTGTCCATGAGTGATGGCTTTCCTGTAACTTTTTTGACGTAAATTTTTTAAAATTTTTACAGCACTTAGGTGATGAGTAAGAGAATAAAATTATGCCAAAAAAAAGATAGGTCACCAACCTCGTTTAGGAAAGCAAACCAAGCTTCACCCCTCGACAAGACGTCTCCCTGATAGCAAGGTTTCCCTTTCACTGTTGGACTGAAATGCTCTTTAGCATCATCAAAGCTATCACTCGACTTTTTGTTTTGCGAGAGTCTAAAAGGTTTCTTGTTTTGCTCTTTACTGCTGTGCTCTGAAAACGGCCATTCTTCTTCTTTCTAGCGAGGTTTCCAGCAGGAAAGGTCGCCATTTTGAAATGTTATTGGCCACGTTCGATATATCAATATTCAAACATGGCTACGAGTCTATGGTTAAATTCAAACATCGTTTAGTTTAGAAATATGCGTTTAGACTTGTGACACAAAGAAAACAGAACTGAGCCGTGAAATTTGACCATAAAGCCTCTTTGCCATTCCTTAATACGAACGTGGCCTACGCTGTGTTATGTGCAGAACAGGATGCGCAGTGCAATACTAGGGAATCACCTTAATAACATTAGTCTAATAGAATTAATATTAACATTTAGTAACATTGTCACAATAATTATCCAAGATGGTGGCTCCCGGTCAATTTGAAGTCAAAAACAAGCGGACAAGCAGGAGTTAAGTACTTGGTTCATCTCTTTTTGCTGTCAACATGTTTATGGCAGGATCATTGACTCAACGGTAAGAATTTTCAAACGGGTTATATGTCAAGTTTTGGCTTTTAACTTACGTGTTGTCCTGTAAAGGCCCGTGCAAATGCTCGCAACATTGTTGGCCAACAAGACGCAACATTGTTGGGCCCAACATGTTGCGAGCGTTTGCACACCATGTTGTGTGTTGTGGCTTGTTGTTGCAACTTGTTGGAAGTTGTTGGATGAAGTTTGAGACTGGTCAAACTTCAGAGCCTAAGAAGAACCAGTTTAAACTTCAGGGCCCGGTTCCTCGAAAGCCGATTGACTTAATCCAGGATTAGCGTAAACTTTTGTTTCACATTTTCAACTTTTTGGTGAAAGTTTCTTTTGCTTATTTTTGTTTTTCAAGATTGACGTCTTCTCATGTAAAGTTCTGCCAAAAATCTGCGTTGAACAGCATTTGGGAGTAGAGAGATACACTGCTTGGTTAATTTTTAATCTTAGATTAGCATTAATCGGCTTTCGAGGAACCGGACCCAGGGGAATTAATTTTTTTTCGATTGGAGATGACAATGTTTAATTTTGGAGTCCGCTTTTTTAAATCCTCAAGGTTAAGTTAACCTTGAATTTGGGAGTTTAATGTTGCCCCTGTCTCTTCCAACCCTAAACTAAATACATGTAGAAAAATTATTATAAGGAAAAGAATGTGTTAGTAACTACTGAAATATATAATCTTTTGCAGTGAAAAGGTGTTCTGATGTGCATAATTATAGTGTAGCTGGGACGAGTTGACTGTGGTTGGAGGAAGTGCTGTCGGCAGAGAGAATGTGCTTTTTGAAGCCTGCTAAACTAGTAAAGCTACATCATGGGGAAACCACAATTAAAATGAACAACTCTTTGCCAGCTTTCTAACTTGGACAAGCAGAACATGAAGTACTTGGTTAATCTCTTTTTGCTGTCAACATGTTTATGGCAGGATCACTGACTCAACGGTAAGAATTTTCAAATGGGTTACACGTCTAGTTTCACTTTTAACTTACGTATTTGTCTTGTAAAAAGAATAGCTCCAAACTTCTAAAGAATTCACTTTCTTACCATGTTGTCTGAAATGCCCATACGCACTCCTTTAAGGTTTTGCAAAGGCAGCAAAGGCCTTCCATTGTTCGAGTTAGTGCTCAAAATTAGTCAACTTAGTTGAATTGAAATAATTATAATAATAATAGTAATAATTTATTCATATTTAAATTATCGTGAAAAGGAGAATCTTGAGGTTATTTATAATTTTTTGTCCTTTATTAAAAGATGATGTACGTACTAAGTCATTCTATTGTTTTTTGACAAAAATAGAGTACTTAAGACAATTTACTCTTCTTGATTTCCTTTGTATTTATATACATGATTTGCTTGTGTAATTTTACTTTAACAATATTCAAAAACAGAATTTTTGTGAGAGGTGCGCCCACCTCATGGTTATAATGTGTGCTTGACTCCGGGGAACATTGTGTTGTGTTCTTAGACAAGACACTTTAATTACTCTCACGGTGCGTAGCTTTCTCCACCCAAGTGGGTACCGGCAAATTTATTGTTGGAGGGTAGCCCCGCGATGGACTGGCATCCCATCCAGGGGGAAGTAGAAATACTCCAAGTCGCTTCATGCCATGGAAACTGGGATAAGCTCCGGCCTCATGGCCGCACTGCCTTCTGGCTCATATGCAGAGACTTTTCTTTTTGTAGCATTCTACTATTAAGAGTGGGACTTGTAAGGAGAGTGCTTTCTGATAGTTATCATCATCTGACACCTAAAGACACAATTGTAGTTTGTATCAATAAAGTATATTAGCGACTTCTGTATATTCTTCCATACAAAAGCCCATGCGACAAAAGCCCAAGCCCAAGCTATAACCTTTATTTGGACGACCCTACTTTAAAAAGAGCATTGGCCATCCTTTAACGTGCCGTTTTTAGAAAGACAACTAATTGCATAAAGAAATTAACTGATTAGAGTGTAATGTGAAGTATCTACCCCATATGAACCATGTGAGCATTAGCCCTACTAATGGAAATGGACCCACACAAGGGTTAGATCACCACTGCTCTACCGACTGAGCTACAAGGTCAGACAGGTGCAGGCCGTGGAAACTGAAGATGTTAAAGTCACGGCAATGAACATGTACAAGGAAGGACTACATTTTTGCAAACGTTGCTTCACGGCCAACGTTTGCAAGAATGTAATTCTTCCTTGTACTTGTACATGTTCATTGCCGTGACTTTAACATCTTCAGTTCCCACGGCCTGCTCCCGTCTGACCTTGTAGCTCAGTCGGTAGAGCAGCGGTGATCTAACCTGAAGTTCGTGGCTTCAATTCCCACCTTGGTCAGAGTTTTTCTCTGTCCTTGTGTGGGTCCATTTCCATTAGTAGGGCCAATGCTCATATGGGGTAGAAACTTAGCACTTCATATTACACTCTAATCACTTAATTTCTTTGTGCAATTAGTTGTCTTTCTAAAAACGGTACGTTTAAGGATGGTGAATACTCTTTTCAAAGTAAGGTCGTCCAAATAAAGGTTATAACTATATTTTGGTTATTTGACCCTGTTTGTTAGAGCTGTCGCATGGGGTTTCGTAGAGAAACGAGAATATATAAAGTCGCTAATAAATACTTTATTGATACAAGCTACAATCGTGTTAGGTGTCCAACAAAGGTAACTATCAGAAAGCACTCTCCTTATAAGTCCCACTGCTAAAAATTTAAGCTGACAGTGGGAAAAACTGTTTTTAATGAGTGTTTGCATCAAGTAAAAAGATTGTGTTCAATAATACTCTTGGAATCATAGGCAGAAACCTGTCAGAGCTCAGGTTCAGTGGTGAGAGCACTCGCCTCTCACCAATGTGTTCCCAGACTCTGCGTCATATGTGGGTTGAGTTTGTTGGTTCTCTACTCTTCTCCGAGATGTTTTTTTCCGGTTACTCCAGTTTTACACTCTTCTCAAAAACCAACATTTGATTTTATTTGCATCAATTTGTTGATTTCAGTGTACTGTGTCCCCAATTAGTGCTCCAGCGTTAGAATGACTAGACACTTGAATAAAGTTCCTTTCTTTCTATTTTTTTTTTTTTTACTCCAGTAACATGTTGAAGATGCGGTCAAGAGAAAACCTTGGGCCTATGCTCTGGAGAAGATGATAGGAAGTAAAGGAGGTGGATGTTTCAGCTATCACTTCAAGTATTTTAAACTCTTGTATGACTGGATGAAGAAACAAAGAAAGGAGATCGGTGATGCTCCACTGGGGTGAGACGAGTACCCTACAATGACTTCTACATGACTACAGACTGAACAAGTTAAGGCAGGTCCAACATCTGGGATTCCTTTCCTCATTCCAGTCATGTTTTACTTTAACGTGATGGTCTTAGCATTTCCATTTGCAGCGTTGGTTTGGTAAAAATGTTTTCAAAAGCAGTAATAGACTCAAGGGCAATGCTTAATGTGCATCCCTTGTTTGGTTTCTGTTGGGTAGGCATATACGCTTAAGGTGCATGCTCGGTCTATAACCATGAAATTGAATTTTTTGTGTGACTTGACCGAAAAATGGTTTTGGGGTTCCTTTTATTACACAAACAACTTGTTATGCACGGAAAAAAGAGGAAAATTGTACGACATCTTGTAGAAACTTAAGCCTTTTTTCCAGCGACTTCTTGTTTATCTATAACTCTATAGTGTAAATTCTCGATATTGATCGATTCACATACTGAAGACTCTAAAACTTTTTATTTTGATCAGCAATAAACTGCTTTTGCTCTCCTGAAATTATTTTACATAGCCATGGATGGACCTGTCAGTTCTGCAGCCATTCAATTTTTCCATTTTTTTCACTCTGACAATTGAGGATTGTGAGCTTTTTCAGCTTTCTTTCAACTCCAACTCTGACTGTTTGTGCTCTAAGGATACTCTAAATTCTATAACATACTGATGATTTAGTATTAGGTAGATAAAATATAAGCGGGAGATCTGTATATGGGCCTTTACAATGGCCTTGGTCTACAATGGCGGGCCTTTACAATGGCGAGCCGATAGGCAAGCCATTGTAAACGTCCATACAGATTGGACGCGAATATTTTATCCTGCTTGTGAAATGAATACATTAAATTGAATGCAAAGTATTGTTATTTTAATCAGTAGAGATCTGTATCAAAAGTTAATGAATACTAATTAGCTGAGCAGGAGTTTGTATCAAAAGTTAATTCTACTGTTTAATAATAATATTCATCAACCCCAGTTGATTTGTATTGGGGTTTACAGTTGTGTACAATATGTGATGTGAATACTGTGCTGGGATTGGTTTGCAACCACAATTACAGACTTTATCTAATATTGTTTGACATTGTGTGACCCCCCTTTTGAAAAATCCTGGCTACACCCCTGCATTGTGGTCCTGTGTTTGGGCATCGATCCTTTAAATTTACAAATATTTGTGAATAACTTTTATTCTGTCTTGGATAAAAAAAAAAAAGCTCTGGTGATATCTGGTGGTTTTAATCTCTTAAACTATGATAATCATACCCCTACAGAAGAATTTGTAAATACCTAAAGTTCCTTAATTATGGTGTATCAGTTCGGGGAAATACTTACAGTTCTACTCTTAGATCCTTAACAATTCTACAAAAGAGAGCCATATGTATTAATTACTACCTTGTCAAAACCAAATTAACACTCTGAGCCTCTCCTCAAAGCTCTGGAAATTTTAAAAGAAAGGACATTGTTTTCTTTTACGTAGTTTTTATGTATCAGTATCATAACAACCCTCTTCCCTCATCTTTTGATAATTTCTTCAGGACAGTATCATCAATTTATCAATACAAAACCAGATTTGCTAAATCAATTAATATTACATAAAAAATATCAAAACTAACTATGGTCAATTTAACATTTGCTTTGCAGCTGCCAAAATTTGGAATAATTTAAACATCTACCCCAAAAAGAATTCAACAAGGAAGCATCTGGGCTCGGTTGTTTGAAAGCAGATTAACTTAATCCAGGATTAGAGTATACTTTTATTTCAAGTTTTAACTTTTCGGTGAAAGTTTCTTTTGCTTATTTTTGTTTTTCAAGATTGACTTCTTCTAATGTAAGGTTTTGCCGAATATCTGCAGCGTTGAACAGCTCTTGGGAGTAGAGAAATAAACTTTTAGCGAGAAGCAGAAACGAAGCTAAATTCAATACTTTATTCTCTCTGGAACACCACTCTCAGAAATTACAAAGACGCATGTGTTTATTGAAAGTCGAGGAGCAATAGAAACGCCCCCTCTAAGCATGCAAGTGTCACGGACAGAACAACAATGTTCGAGGCACTACAAACTCCTTGGTTAATTTTTAATCTGGGATTAGCGTTAATCGGCTTTTGAACAAACCAGGCCCTGGTATTTAGTAATGAAGTACTTAGTATTGTAATTTTTCATCTTTTTCTGCTTGCATGCATTGAGTCTTTTGACTGCGGGTTTTCCTTTTCTACTGTTATTTGATTTTCTTATGATATTATCTGTTCCTTAAAATTATCTTTTCAAGCTTTAATCTAATTGTTTTTTAATTTGCTCTCTGAGTGAACTATTAACAAATTTTAGTATCAATTATTTTTTGTGATTGTAATATGTTTAAATATGGTAAAAAAGCTTGTTGTTGCTGAAATATATTTTTGATTCAAGACAACATTTATTTTATGTAACCTCAGTGTTTGGCTCCTCCTCCTTCACTCTGCGGGGTGGGGTCTGTCACAAGCTCAGCCTGCACGTCCAAATTCAGAAAAACTGGCAACTAACAACTAGATGTAGTCTCATCAGTTGAGCTTAATTGAATTGATAAAATCTGCTTAAGTACTCCTGTTCAAAAGAGAAGCTTGATAACATGAAATAAAGAACTATGATTCTAGTTGAGTGTTTTTTTGATATGTCATAGACGGCTTTTGCATAGATTAGTAGGCTGCAGGGAGAAATGAATCCTTATAAATTAACAAATGAAGGAATGAAAGGAAGAATGAATGAAAAAAGTAGAACGAATGTAAAAATAAGGTTTAACCGCGCACCGGTGGCTCAGTTGGATGAGCACCGGGTTGTCACACGGGAGGTCGTGAGTTCAACTCGGGCCGGACCAACACTCAGGGTACTATGATCAAAAAATCATTTCCTTTTTTTCTTCAGATTTTGAAAGCGTGTTTGCTTAACACCTAACTGGCAAAATTTAGAGCTTTCAGTTTTATCCAAAGGCTGTTTATTATTTTGAGTGTAAGTTTTGGATTTCACGGTCCGCCATTACTCACGTTCAAAACTGGCCGATTGGACCACAGAGGGTTGGATCTAGAGAAAATGACGTCATTTACTCACTAGCTTAAAATTTATTACATATGCAAAACACGGGTTTAAAAGTCTGAAAGCCCGAAACTCCCATGCTGCATTCTTAAACTAGTGAGTCTTTGACGTCATTTTCTCCTCGACCCAGCTCTCTCAAGATTTTAAAGGTAGTAATGGATCATTAAAGTCAGTAATAGATTTTAATTCCAGTTAAAATAAACAGGTGTCTTTTTAAAATCAGAACTTAAAACTTTGGTCAGTTAGTGTTTAGTTAACATACTTTTGAAATCCAAAGAAAAAAAGAATTGTTTTTTTGGTCGTAGTACCACTTTAAATAACTGAGGAGAAAGTGCTGCCTTTGTAATTACATCTGCAAATGGTTAGACTCTTTAGTCTTCTCAGATAAGGACGATAAGCCGGAGGTCCCGTAAAAGAAAACCCACACACTGTTCGTAAAGAGTAGGGCATGTAGTTCCCGGTGTTGTGGTCTGGTCTTTCTGGTCTGGATAAGGTAGGGTGGAGCACCTCGCATAGGACCTCGCATAGGACCTAGAGTCCTGTTCGTGCTCCTTCTCTCTGGGCAGGTTTCTCCAGTAGAAGAGACAAAACCAAATGTCTGGTAAAACATCAAGTCACTTAATTTAACGTCGGCAGTTCCTTAAAACTACGAGGTTAGTATCGATGGAAGCCGGCGGTGCGCCCTTTACCCCCCTCCCTCTGTCAGTGCTCCATTTTACGGTTATATTTAACAATTAGACCCGTAGCCCTTGCTTGACCCATAGCCATAGCCATAGCCATAGCCCGCACGGGGTCAATAGGGGTCAAGAGGATTGAACTAGGGACCTCTTACCCAGAAAGCGGCAGGTACAAAACACAGGTCACAGGTCATTGTTTTATTAATACAGAAAGTGTCGTAAACATTAATAAATGCCAACCTTTAGGCCTATTAATTAGGTTAGCTTTTATGAATGTTTAGGATACTTTCTGTATTGGTAAAACAATGACCTGTGACATGTGTTTTGTACCTGCCGCCACGAAAGCCGCGCAATTATCAACTGGGCTATGCCTGCTCCTTGTATTGACATGAATGAATGAATTAGAATGAATGAATTTTGCACTCTAACTCACAATTTAGCTCTATACCAAGGCTTGCCGTTCGCCCCAACCCATCTTCCGAAGGGGATCACAACACCAGGAACTACACGGCAAACGAACCATTATTTTGTCTTTCTTTTAATTTCGTCATTTTGGCAAAGTCGAGAGACTTGCTATGCAAGTAACAACGTGTTAGACACTCTCTGACTAAATTTTTAATAAACAAAATGATTATCCATTGCAGTGTCACCCGAGCACAGTCCCGTCTCGGGTCCCGTACGAAATGAAGCACCCGCTACGCCATCCACGCATAGGGGTTTTTCAGGGCCAATGAAACACAATCAACGAAACAACTGAACACACAACAACTGTTAAGAATCCCAAGTGCAGCTGGAAAGTTGAACCAGGGACTATCAGGAACAAATTCAAAGAGTGGTCAGAGCGGGTCTTGAACCCGAGATCTCCGGATCTCAAGGCTAGAGATCAAACCACTGGGCCACACTGCCTCCCACTAGCCAGTTCGGAACCCAGGTTCGTGGTAAGGCGTTCATGTTAGGCCCATAACACGTCCCATACATTAGAACTTTATACATCATATATACCACACTAAGTGTCATTTTAGACCAAGTTAGCCCGCATCCACCCTAAGAAAATCACCCTAAGAAAACCACAATCCACAATAACTTAACCTAACTTAAAAACGTTCACCCCCATATACCCTAAGTTAATGTCGTTCTACAACATTAAACCTATTATACCACGTTTACACTCATCTATCCTAAGATAACCACGTTTACCCACATCTACCCTAAGTTACCCGCGTTTACCTACATCTACCTTAAGTTAACCGCGTTTACCCTCACATACCCTAACTTAACCACGTTTACCTACATCTACCCTAAGTTAACCACGTTTACCCACATCTACCCTAAGTTAACCAAGTTTACCCACATCTACCCTAAGTTACCCGCGTTTACCTACATCTACCCTAAGTTAACCGCGTTTACCCTCACATACCCTAACTTAACCACGTTTACCTACATCTAACCTAAGTTAACCGCGTTTACCAACATCTACCCTAAGTTACCCGCGTTTACCTACATCTACCCTAAGTTAACCGCGTTTACCCTCACATACCGTAACTTAACCACGTTTACCTACATCTACCCTAAGTTAACCACGTTTACCTACATCTACCATAAGTTAACCACGTTTACCCACATCTACCCTAAGTTAACCGCGTTTACCTACATCACCCTAACTTAACCACTTTTACCTACATCTACCCTGAGTTAACCAAGTTTACCCACATCTACCCTAAGTTACTCGCGTTTACCTACATCTACCCTAAGTTAACCGCGTTTACCCTCACATACCCTAACTGAACCACGTTTACCTACATCTACCCTAAGTTAACCACGTTAACCCACATCTACCCTAAGTTACCCGCGTTTACCTACATCTACCCTACCCTACCCTAAGTTAACCGCGTTTACCCTCACATACCCTAACTTAACCACGTTTACCTACATCTACCCCAAGTTAACCAAGTTTACCCACATCTACCCTAAGTTGCCCGCGTTTACCTACATCTACCCTAAGTTAACCGCGTTTACCCTCACATACCCTAACTTAACCACGTTTACCTACATCTACCCTAAGTTAACCACGTTAACCCACATCTACCCTAAGTTACCCGCGTTTACCCACATCTACCCTAAGTTAACCACGTTTATCTACATCTACCCTAAGTGAACCGCGTTTACCCTCATCTACCCTACGTTAACCACGTTTACCCTCATCTACCCTAACTTAACCAAGTTTACCCTCATCTACCCTAAGTTAACCACGTTTACCAACATCTACCCTAAGTTAACCGCGTTTACCCTCATCTACCCTAAGATAACCACGTTTACCCACATCTACTCTAAGTTAACCACGTTTACCCTCATCTACCCTAAGATAACCGCGTTTACCCTCATCTACGCTAAGTTAACCGCGTTTACCCTCATCTACCCTAAGTTAACAGCGTTTACCCTCATCTACCCTAAGTTAATCACATTTACCGTCATCTACCCTAAGTTAACCGCGTTTACCTATATATTCCGTAAGTTAACCACGTTTATCCTCATCTACGCTAAGTTAACCGCGTCTACCCTCATCTATCCTAAGTTAACCACGTTTACCCTCATCTACCCTAAGATAACCGCGTTTACCCACATCTACCCTAAGTTAACCACGTTTACTAACATTTACCCCAAGATAACCACGTTTACCCTCATCTACCCTAAGTTAACCACATTTACCAACATCTACCCTAAGATGTTTACCCACGTTTACACTCATCTACCCTAAGATAGCCGCGTTTACCCTCATCTACCCTAAGTTACCCACGTTTACCAACATCTACCCTAAGTTAACCACGTTTACCCACATCTACTCTAAGTTAACCACGTTTACCCTCATCTACCCTAAGATAACCGCGTTTACCCACATCTACCCTAAGTTAACAGCGTTTACCCTCATCTACCCTAAGTTAACCACGTTTACCCTCATCTACGCTGAGTTAACCGCGTTTACCCTCATCTACCCTAAGTTAACACCGTTTACCTACATCTTCCGTAAGTTAACCACGTTTATCCTCATCTACGCTAAGTTAAACACGTTTACCCTCATCTACCCTAAGTTAACACCGTTTACCTACATCTTCCGTAAGATAACCGCGTTTACCTATATCTTCCGTAAGTTAACCACGTTTATCCTTATCTACGCTAAGTTAACCGCGTCTACCCTCATCTAAGTTAACCACGTTTACCAACATCTACCCTAAGTTAACCACGTTTACACTCATCTACCCCAAGATAACCACGTTTACCTACATCTTCCGTAAGTTAACTACGTTTATCCTCATCTACGCTAAGTTAACCACGTTTACCCTCACATACCCTAACTTAACCACGTTTACCTACATCTACCGTAAGTTAACCACGTTTACCCACATCTACCCTAAGTTACCCGCGTTTACCTACATCTACCCTAACTTAACCACGTTTACCTACATCTACCGTAAGTTAACCACGTTTACCCACATCTACCCTAAGTTACCCGCGTTTACCTACATCTACCCTAAGTTAACCGCGTTTACCCTCACATACCCTAACTTAACCACGTTTACCTACATCTACCCTAAGTTAACCACGTTTACCTACATCTACCCTAAGTTACCCGCGTTTACCTACATCTACCTTAAGTTAACATCTTAAGTTAACCGCGTTTACCCTCACATACCCTAACTTAACCACGTTTACCTACATCTACCCTAAGTTAACAGCGTTTACCCTAAATTAATCACGTTTGCCCTCATCTACCCTAAGTTAACCGCGTTTACCCTCACATACCCTAACTTAACCACGTTTACCTACATCTACCTTAAGTTAACCACGTTTACCAACATCTACCCTAAGTTAACCGCGTTTACCTACATCTACCCTAAGTTAACCGTGTTTACCCTCACATACCCTAACTTAACCACGTTTACCCTCACATACCCTAACTTAACCACGTTTACCCACATCTACCCTAAGTTAACCACGTTTCATCTACCCTAAGTGAACCGCGTTTACCCTCATCTACCGTACGTTAACCACGTTTACCCTCATCTACCCTAACTTAACCGCGTTTACCTATATCTTCCGTAAGTTAACCACTTTTATCCTCATCTACGCTAAGTTAACCGCGTTTACCCTCATTTACCCTAAGGTAACCACGTTTACTTTCATCTACCCTAAGTTAACAGCATTTACCCTCATCTACGCTGAGTTAACCGCGTTTACCCTTATCTACCCTAAGTTAACCGCGTTTACCTATATCTTCCGTAAGTTAACCACTTTTATCCTCATCTACGCTAAGTCAAGCGCAATTAACCCTAACCCTAACCTCATCATAAACCCTAAGTTAACCACGTTTACACTCATCTACCCTAAGATAACCACGTTTACCCTCATCTACCCTAAGTTAACCACGTTTACCAACATCTACCCTAAGTTAACCACGTTTACCCACATCTACCCTAAGTTGACCACGTTTATCCTCATCTACCCTAAGTTAACCGAGTTTACCTACATATACCCTAAGTTAACCGCGATTACCCTCATCTACCCTAAGATAACCACGTTTACCAACATCTACTTTAAGTTAACCACGTTTACCCTCATCTCCCCTAAGTTACCCACGTTTACCCTCATCTACCCTAAGATAACCACGTTTACCCACATCTACCCTAAGTTAACCGCGTTTACCCTCACATACCCTAACTTAACCACGTTTACCCATATCTACCCTAAGTTAACCGCGTTTACCTACATCTACCACGGTTACCCTCATCTACCCTAAGTTAACAACGTTTACCTACATCTACCCTAAGTTAACCGCGTTTACCCTCATCTACCCTAAGATAACTACGTTTACCCCCATCTACTCTAAGTTAACCACGTCATCTACCCTCATCTACCCTAAGTTAACCCTAACCCTAACCCTAACCCTAAGTTAACCACGTTTACCAACATCTACCCTAAGTTAACCACGTTTACCCACATCTACCCTAAGTTGACCACGTTTATCCTCATCTACCCTAAGTTAACCGAGTTTACCTACATATACCCTAAGTTAACCGCGATTACCCTCATCTACCCTAAGTTAACCACGTTTACCCTCATCTACCCTAAGATAACCACGTTTACCAACATCTACTTTAAGTTAACCACGTTTACCCTCATCTCCCCTAAGTTACCCACGTTTACCCTCATCTACCCTAAGATAACCACGTTTACCCACATCTACCCTAAGTTAACCGCGTTTACCCTCACATACCCTAACTTAACCACGTTTACCCATATCTACCCTAAGTTAACCGCGTTTACCTACATCTACCACGGTTACCCTCATCTACCCTAAGTTAACAACGTTTACCTACATCTACCCTAAGTTAACCGCGTTTACCCTCATCTACCCTAAGATAACCACGTTTACCCCCATCTACTCTAAGTTAACCACGTCATCAACCCTCATCTACCCTAAATTAAGTTAACCACGTTTATTTACATCTACCATAATTTAACCACGTTTACCCTCATCTACGCTAAGTTAACCGCGTTTACCGTCATATACCCTAAGTTAACAGCTAACTCAACAGCTAAGTTAACAGCTATCTCGTTTACCCTCATGTACCCTAAATTAATCACGTTTACCCTCATCTACCCTAAGTTAACCGCGTTTACCTATATCTACCCTAAGTTAACCGTGTTTACTCTCATCTACCCTAAGATAACCACGTGTACCCACATCTACTCTAAGATAACCACGTTTCCCTAAGTTAATCACGTTTACCCTCATGTACCCTAAGTACGTTTGCGCACGTCTACCTTAAGCTCATCTAACCTCATCTACCCTAAGTTAACCTCATCTACCCTAAGTTAACCTCATCTACCCTAAGTTAACCACGTTTACCTACATCTACCCTAAGTTAACCACGTTTACCCTCATCTTCCCCATCTTTCTATCTAGTCTAATACAACCATGTGTACTCTTTTCTACCCTAACCCTAAGGTGGCCACTTTATACCTCGTTGAGCTTCGGCTACTCTCACCTAACCCCACCTGATCTACCCTAGATTGGCTACTTTATACCTCGTTGACTTTCTCATTGACTTTCATGACTTTCATGTACCCCAAGTTAACCATTTTAACCCTGATCTTTGCTAAGTCTACCCTAGATTGGCTACTTTATACCTCGTTGACTTTCTCATTGACTTTCATGACTTTCATGTACCCCAAGTCTTTGCTAAGTTGGCCCCGTTTACCCTAATTTCACCTCATTTGGCCACGTTTTACCTCGTTGAGTTAGTTAACCCTGACTAGTTAAACTCGCTCTACCAACATTTATCGTAAGGTCACCACCTTTATGGACCTTTTTGGAGCTATCGGAAATTTAAACTAACCCTGTGTTAATATCTTAGGTACTACACCACCACTACACGTAAGAACCATTGCAAGTAATTCTTACTTGTTCTTTTCTTTTATACAGTTAGTATTGTTCTTTTCTCCCAGTTGTATTGCGTCTTTTGTATTAGTCAATGTAATGTAAATTGTGTATGTAAAAAAATTTAAACTAACCCTGTGTTAATATCTTAGGTACTACCACTACACGTAAGAACCATTGCAAGTAATTCTTACTTGTTCTTTTCTTTTATACAGTTAGTATTGTTCTTTTCTCCCAGTTGTATTGCGTCTTTTGTATTAGTCAATGTAATGTAAATTGTGTATGTAAAAAAATTTAAACTAACCCTGTGTACACGTAAGAACCATTGCAAGTAATTCTTACTTGTTCTTTTCTTTTATACAGTTAGTATTGTTCTTTTCTCCCAGTTGTATTGCGTCAATGTAAAAAAATAAAAATAAACAAATAAAAAAAAATCTTAGGTACGGTGCCTGCGTTCTGCGTCGAGATACTCTGATTTTCTATTGATATTGATATTAACTATTGATATTATTCTATTCAGGGATATTTTGGCGCGGTTCAAAACTTAGCAAGTTCTCTTGGTATCTCTTGGTATCTTGGTATAACCAAGGGGTAACCTTGCATTTTGCAGGGGTAACCATGCATTTTTCAGAGATAATTAAGGTTCAGTTTGGAAAAGATAACCATATCCGTTGTTTGTTCAGTCAGTCATAGTTACTAACTATGAGTCAGTTAAAGAACATATAAAAAGAACATATAAAAAGAGCTGTATTCCTAACAAATTAAGAGTTGAAGATCGACCCGAGAAGACCAAATAAAGATAAGAAAGAAAGAGCAGGAGTGTTGAGAAGTCTTTTCTTCCCCCGAAAGATCATCCTTCAACTCTTATAGCAAAGCCACATTATAGAATACCTTGCCCAATAGAAGTCTTTTCTTCCCCCGAAAGATCATCCTTCAACTCTTATAGCAAAGCCACATTATAGAATACCTTGCCCAATAGCTTAAAAACGTTCGGATATTTTGGTCAACTTACGCCAACCCTAAAGAAGGTATCCAGCATACCGTAAAATTTCCTGGGCGGGTAAACGGGGTTCAGTTAGGGTAGATGAGGGTAAATGTAGTAGAACGAGGTTAGCTTGGGGTAGATGACGGTAATCGTGGTTAGGGTTAGGGTTAAGGTTAGCTTAGGGTAGATGTGGGTAAACGTGGCTCACTTAGGGCATCTGTGGGTAAACGTGGTTAACCTAGGGTAAATGTTGTTAAATTAGGGCAGATGTAGCTCAACGTGGTTAGATGTGGGTAAACGTAGGGTAACTTAGGGTAGATGATGGTAAACGTGGTTAAGGGTAGATGTGGGTAAATGTGGTTCACTTAGGGTACATGTGGGTAAATGTGGGTAAATGTGGTTAACTAAGGGTAGATGTGAGTAAACGTTGTTAACTTAGGGTAGATGTGGTCAAACGTCGTTCACTTAGGGTAGATGTGGGTAAACGTGGTTAACTTAGGGTAGATGTGAGTGTGGGTAAACGTAGTTTACTTAAAGTAGATGTCGGTAAACGCGGTTACTTTGGGGTAGATGTGGATAAACGTTGTTAACTTAGGATATATGTGGGTAAAACGTTGTTAACTTAAGGAAAATGTGGGTAAACGTGGTTAACTAAGGGTAGATGTGGTTAAACGTTAGGGTTAGGGTTAGGGTAAACGTGGTTAGGGTAAACGTGGTTAACTTAGGGTGGATGATGTCTAACTTTGGTCTAAAAGGACACTTGGTGTGGTATAGTTGTAATGTTATGGGCCTAACATCTTCACGCCAAATTTCATCATTTTCCCTGGTATCAAGCTTTAAACGCACTTCCGGTTGTGACGTTTCCAATATAATGTCAAAATATAGCACGTGCACCCGGCTTGTGACGCCTGGCAAAAACTGTTCGACGGAGGCAGTTAATTTTTATTTACAGCTTGAAATGTGGTATTTTAGTGCAAAAACATGGGCATAACAACCTTGCTGATTCAACGATGTGGACATCATGTCCTACAAAGCAAAGGTGAGGTCCTTAGCATCACTTGTTGATTCCTTTTTCTTCAATTTTGATGCCCACTCACTCAATTTATCCTTGGAAGTAAAGAATGTGCAGTTCCGGTATTAAAAGGGTTAAGTAGCCCAAGACAATTATTTTCCAATTTCTTGACGATTACCCGCCAATAAGAAATCACCTCAGATACTGAAGATAATGATACTGTTCTCTCATAAACAGCTATAGCTTGAAAAAAGAGTCTTGAAACAAAGTAAATACAAAGTCCTCTTTTATTGATCGATTTTTGTCGAGGTTACAGTTGGTGTAATAATAAGGAATCTTACCACAAAATTTGTTGTTTGCATAAAGAAAAAAACTTGTCATGCAGTCCTTTTATATTTTAAATCCCTGCACTATAAGGAAAAAGGATAATTTTGTGTCTGTCAAAGTGGGCACATTAAATTTTTGTTAATGTTGTGGTCATATTGGATGTTAAGTAGTTGAACTCACTATAATCCCTGCACTATAAGGAAAAAGGATAATTTTGTGTCTGTCAAAGTGGGCACATTAAATTTTTGTTAATGTTGTGGTCATATTGGATGTTAAGTAGTTGAACTGTTTCCCCTACATATTGTTGGATGCCAGTCAGGTAAGCCAGCGGCGGCAACCGAGGCCACGCCAGTACGAAAGCTGACTGGAAATAAAACAAAGGTCCCGGTTACGGCCTAGCTAATAGAAAATATTCTTGCATGGCTACAACGGCGCAAAGGGGTGACAAGGTGCGAGCTATAGATCAGCTATAAATCAGTGTCCCTTCAGAGGCAGGTAATATAACCCCATCTGGGTTGAGGAGACGGTTCATCAGGCAAAATTGTAAAAATCGACGTTCCCCAGAGCTGTAGGCCTGATTGGTGGTCGCGGCCAGGACAAGGACAAGGACTCTGGTCGGCGTGGGGGGAAGAGACCGGAAGCGCTGCATCTGAAAGTGGGAGAGGGCGTCAGCGATCTCGTTTGAAACCCCAGGGACATGACGGGCACGCACTACAAAATTATGCTGCATAGAGAGAAGCACAAGTTGGCGAACCAAATCCATAATGCGGGGTTTCTTAGTGCGCCCTGAATTTATGATAGCGACCACCGAGAGATTGTCACACCAGAATTGAAGGCGCTTCCCTGTGAGAAAGGGGTGCCAGGCCCCAAGAAGCCTAACCGTGAGCCATTGTAAAAAACCAAATAGTAACCACACTAATATATTGAGGGCTAACTACATACATACATACATACATACATACATACGTACTTTATCTGAACAGTTCCCTGTCTAGGGCTCTTCCGCCGTCAATACTAACAACTAATTACATGAATATATCCTAATAAAATGTAACTGCGCTGAACAACAGAACATAAGTGATCTCTAAGTAGTTTTCACATGCTTTTATAGCTAGACAAATGTCTGCTGGCATAGCCAGTCGGAAGAGCTGTACTACGAGAGAACTTAGTGTTACACGTGCCAACTCTTAGCCGTGAATAGAGCTTTGAAAAAAGCGCCAATGCCTTGGATCGTACTGGCCTGCTAGCGACAACAAAGCTGCGAAGTTCAAAGCAAGAATACAATAAATCCTTAGTGTTTGCTGACCTTGGCAACTAGACGGCACAAATGCTACATTGAAAACAGAGCCGCCATGAAAGGGTTACAGATAGTATTGTCACGATCCATTAACTACATTTTACTTGCGTGATAGTAAAATTGCCTTTAAAAAGCCCAACTTTATTGCCATTGTAGGTAGCTTCCTTTTCCTTCCTGGCTGTGTGGTTATTTTCCAGATCTCACGTGATTTTTTCTAGAGAGCAGAAACAACATGGTGTCATGATCACAGTGTGACCTTGACCTCTGGGAATCAGGTCAAGGTCAGAACGAGGCGGACTCAATTCTGATGTCCCACCCCCCACCTCCCTCCTGAGGAGTGGCAGGTAGACGTCAGTGATATCCCACCCCTCATTGCGGTTCAGGCTGGCTTTGTTGAGCTTGACGAGGATAGCCTCCTTGATCGTTGGGTGCGTATTCCTGGGTTCTTGGTCCAGAATCTGCAAATTGTCCATAATTGGTCTTTTCCTGACAGCGTGTCCTGTTTGCAATTGGTGGGCAGATTTACAGTCGTCCCGGTTCAGGGACTTTTGCTATTCTTAATTCTTTTGCTATTCTTAAGTCCTCACCCCTCTAGGGGGTCCTTAGGTTTCACTAGGGCATTACGAAGGGTATAGCCAGGTTTGGAGTACAGACTAACATTGTGTTTAGCTAAGGTCTGTTTGAGCCTTTCAGTTACTCCCTTGACATATGACAGTACCACATAACGCTGCGACGGTTTATCCTGGTCCCTAGTCCTGGTTGAAGGGTCTTGTGAGGCTTCTCAGTGGTGTCACATTCTCTTAGAGCCCACAAACCTGGAGTGCATCTCTGATCTTCTGCTTTTCGGTGTTGAGCAGGGCTGGGTCTTCAATGATGGTTTCTGCACGGCTCATCAAGGTATGAACTATGCCAAGTTTTTGCTGCACCAGATAGTTAGATGACGGCAGACCACTGCAGGTAGTGGTCAGTGTGTATCTCCTTTCTGTAAACATCAGTGGTGATGGTGTTGTCATCGTGATGTCCAACATCGGTAGGCGGCGGTCGTTTTCACGCTCGATGGTGAATTTGATGCTGGGATGCTATTGGTTAATGTGTTCAAACAGTTAGTCTTCATATTCTTGTTTGTTGACAACCCCTGTGTCATCTATATATCTTACCCAGAACTTTGGGGGGTGAGGGGTGGTATCAAGAGCCTTGCATTCGAACTCCCCATCTTGCTCAACCAAGCCGGCCTGAACCGCAAAGAGGGATGGGATATCCCTGATGTCTACCTGCCACTCCTCAGAAAGGAGGTGTGGGGGACACCACAATTGAACATGATGTCAAATGTAATATAAGGGTTTGTGTGGGAGTTCTGATGATATTCATAGGGGTATATATATAGGATGAAATTCTCAATACAAATGGCTTACTTTCTTCCATGTGTGTGTTTTCTTGTCCCTGGTGTTGTTATGTTACCTACATGTATTTGTGGTGATTTGAGTTCCAAGTCAAAACACTCCAGTTGGGTGAACCTACTGAACGAAGCCAGAAAATCCCAGACCAAAATGTTCCCACGGTTGCAAATCCCCCGTAGTATTCAAGGGCAAGGGTTTTTCTTTCATTTTAATCCATGCAATCGAAGCCCTGCCAGCGATGAAAAGCTCCTCGTACATTTTGAACATGACACGCCAGCTGTTGAGTCTTTGTTATCACCTGGCTTGGTAACCTCATCAGGGTGACAAACAAAGACTCAATGGTCCCTGTGTTGTGTTCAAAATGTACGAGGGGCTTCATTATCAATTTTGATTGTTTCGTTTGGCCACCTGATGTTGCTGGCAGGGCTTTGATTGCAGATTGCAATTGAATGCAATTAAATGCAATTGAATTGCAGTTAGCAGATTGAAATGAATGAAAAACCTTTGCCCTTGCATTCTACAGTGGATTTGTGGCCGTGGGGCCATTTTGATCTGGGATTTTTTGGCTTTGTTTGGTAGGCTCTCCCAACTGAAGTGTTTCGCCTCGTCCTTTCTCTTGACGTGGGGAGACTAGGAACTAAAATCGCTACAAAAAGGTAACATAATGACACCAGGGACAAGAAAACACATGCATGGAATAAGGTAAGCCATTTGTATTGAAAATTATATCCTATATACAGGTAATTACCTCCAACCACGCCCACCAGAGAGTGTCCAGCAGAGCCACCCTGACCTGCGATCAGGCCCATTTTTTAGCTTCGCCCATATGTTCTCTTATGTCGTCGCTCGCAAAAATTGGGCCTGACCAAAGGTCTCTCAAGAATTCTGGACGGTCGGCCAAATTTTGGCCGACCAAACTTGTGATCTGATTGGCTGTTGAAACGCCAGAAGTGAAAATGCCATCGTGATTGCACGGAGGTCTTGCGAAGTCTTCGAGACTAATCCACCATAAGTGTACGAAAAAATTTGCTGCCTTTTGTTCTTACAATGACGTGGACGGTGCAACTCAATTTTATTTGTATAAATGGAGATATTCCATCTGAAACATCTCATCACTTGTCCAGAATCGGGTTCGAATCTCTGGAAAGAGTGAAATTTAATAGCGATTCCGTTGTGGAGCTCGGTGGCCAATATTATTGTGGTTGAAAGTACTTTGGCACAAACTTCCATGATGTTTTGAAAGCTAAATAGCTGGTTCTTTCAAATGGCGATGAAAGCCGATGCATATTGGTTTCTTGGATAAGACAACGGACATATATATCAACAGGAGGAGATGCTGATAAAATCGCAAGTTACACGGATGCATGTTTTGAATATCTGTGGGTCAAACGGCTTTATTTACTTACTGTACGTGACACGGTTTGTTTGAAGTCAAGATTGCTTCATAATATTTCCAGTTAATTTAACTTAAAACTCGCACTCTAGAAACTAAAATGGCATGTTTCCAGAGAGACCAATTGTACAAAAATAAAAGAAACTTTTGGGAGTCCATCTTACTGTTCGTACTCCATCAAAAAATTAACGGCCAAACTTATCATAATTTTAATTTTACTGCGTGCAATTCTAGAAATACACTGCAACTGAAGATATTACCTGAAAAAATCACACAATAAACACGATAAAGGAATAATGTATTTCTCTTTTTTTTCTTTAGAAATCTATTGCCAAACCATCCAACGACAAAATGCTATGTTATCTCAATTACAAATTAAGATGTCAAGCTTAAAAGATTGCACATTCAGTGAAGTTCGGAGGAAGAATTACATCGGCCTTTGTCGCAATATAGTCGTCGAAAAGGTACAGAAAAGTAACATTCCCCAAGCTTTAAATGTGTTTTTCTAAAATTAAAGCCAACGGTAACTTTCGATTTCATTTATAATATTCCTCCCACGGTGATTAACTAGCGTGAATCTGCCGTCCACGCATGTTTGGTGTAATGGAAGTAAATTTGATTGGCTGATGAAGGACATGTCAATCAATCAAAAAAAGTGGGTGGAAGAAATTTTGAACAGGAATTTGGTCAGGCTCTATTTTTCGTTTCGCCAACTCCACATTACAGGTACCACGCGAAACTAAAATAGAGCCTGATCGCAGGTTAGAGCCACCCCAGATACATAATGATCCGGTAAAGTTAAAGCTGTGCCACAGAAGATTGCAACACGCGCCTGAAAGCGGCTAAGTCCAGACTTTCCCTAACTATAGTAGGTAAACCATTCCAAAGCTTAGTAGTTACAGTGCATTTCACAAAACTTTTGATAGGCAATTTGTGAAGTTCGTTGTAAATTTCATAAGTTCACTTCAAACTTGAGAATTTCTTTACATAACTGTCAATCAAATGGCGAACTTTGAAATTTCACACCGAACTTCATGGGAATGAACATTGAACACTCATCACAAAAATGTGTTGTCTGCGCAAGCTGCTAAATAGTAGAAAAGTATATTTAGTCGGTGATTCCTGTGGAATAACGCTGGATTTCTTGAAAGAATATAAACCAAGATCTTGCGTTGTGCTGCGGCTGATCGATGCATGAGATAGGATGTTTTTGGGCAAACACTGGAATGTTATTCTCTACCAGTTTGTTTTGGATTTCACTGCTGTAAATGTTGGGGTTGGTAGTTTTACAACACTCCATATAATTATTCAAATCATTCAGCACGCGCTGACCGAGTGATAATTTTTCATTTGTTGTCTTCGATATTCTCTCTGCGAACGAAAATATCAGCAATCTTGGCAATGGTTTGGTTTGTTCCCGTCCTATTTGAGATGGTCCTTTCCATTCTAACCAGCTTTCAATAATTTTCTGCTGAACAAAACTTGGAATTGCCTTTCCTAGCTCGGTGAAGGCACTCATTTCGAAGCAACAACCGAGAGCAATGGTGAAATTACTTCACCACATTCCCACAAAGTTCAGCGCAAAATTCCCAAGTTCGTTTCAAAGTTTGCCATTGGATTGAGAATTACGTATTGAAATTCTCAAGGTTGAAGCGAACTTTTGAAATTTACAACGAACTTCGCAAATCACCTGTAAAAAGTTTTCTGAAATGCACTGTAAATATGACCATGACTTTTGCGTGCATTCTAAGTTAAAAGCAGCAAAGCAGTCAATAGTGAAACTGGCCGATAGTAAGTCTGAACACTGAAAACATGGAATTCCCGAAACGGTAAAATAAGCTCCAAAAAGCACAAGAAAACACCAGAGGTGAGTCATTTTCATTCCTTTTACTGAATTAACGTTAAATTGAGCATTTTTTAGGCTTCATAATCGACGGTATTTTATTTCCCAAACAAAGTCAAGTATAATGCGTTTAAATTCTCAACGGCTGCCTGTAACACAACAGACGCAACACTGCTTGCACTCAAAGGTCATCTTCCCACTAGTAATTATTACTGACACTCTCTAGTGACGTGAACTTGGGCTGTCTATGCTTGAATTTGTACTATATTGTGACAGTCTTATTTTTAATTTTTATAGTTTTTCAACCATTTTTTATTTGGCTTTTATTTGTCATTAATTTTTTTTTTCATGTAGAGCGATGTTAAGACAATCAGAAATATTGGTGTATCTGCACATGTTGACTCAGGAAAGACAATGCTTACTAGTGAGCGGCTGTTATTTTACACTGGTAGGATAAGCCATATGCACAAGGTTTGTAGAAAAATAAGGAATGACTTTTAACCTCTTAAAATGAAAGTGATCAAGTGTAAGATCAAATCCACTGGTAAACTGGCATTTTGACATTTATTTGTATCCTTACAACAATCAGTACCTAAACAAATAACAAAGTACCGTCTAGTGCCATCGTTACTTTGAGTGAATTTGCTCTGCTAGAGGAACATACCAATCTCTTGGTCTAAGCAACTACGAGTGCAAAAAAAAAAAAAAAATGACGTGACTGAAATGGTGGCAAGTAGAAACAGGGAACCCAGCTGCAACATGAAGATAGTGGTTCTTGTTATGGCTCTTACATTTTAACAAAGCATTCATGTTATGAGAATGTATGAGAATGATCCCTAAATTAAAATGCATTTCTTTGTTTGTTCATGGTCTCTTGACTTCTTTCCTTCCGCTTTGGAGCTAACAGCACCTCCATTTCTTCCAACTTCATTATTAATGATGCACTTTGGTTCAATTTTTATTCATTTGTCAAGGTGCGAGGAAAAGACAATGTGGGTGCTACTATGGATTTCATGGATCTTGAAAGGGAGAGAGGAATCACCATACAGGTGTGAGGCAATGCTCTTGTTTGGCAACCACCTTGAGTGGAGGTTTATGTGCATTGCAAAATGGTTACCCAGAGGCAACCTTTCTCTGCATGACATTTTAACCAGTGAAAAACCTTATCGTACGGCTAAGGTAGGTAACAGTTACTATGTAACCTTTATTTACATGGGATATGTATGAAAGCTGAAAGTTTGTAGAGTTGTCTACAATACATTACTTCTTTACATTAAAATACAAATTAATATGCAGTTTTACAATACGTTACAGCGATAAAATAAAAACAATACAATTAAATACAATTTTAAAATGTATTTAAATGCTATCAATGCAACATTCAAACAAATTCAAATAATACAAATTCTTCAAGTTAACTTAAACTTTTTTCGTTTTTTATTCTTCTTTGTTTTCTATAAGTCTGCAGCAACATACATTAACTAGAAATTAAGACACCAAGGTCAACATCATAGACACACCAGGTAAATTTTGGTTTAACTTGAAGGAATGAAAACAGCTCTTGCCTGAGTACATATAATATTGCTATTCGACTGATGTCTCTGGCACTCGTTTCTCTCAGGTCCAGCCCATTACATGTAACTTCCAACTTCACATGAGACAAACTAAATGGAAGTTTGGATTGATCCAAATTACTTTGGGTCAACCTAAATTAACATTGTTGGGTTAAACGTTGAACACAATGTTGAACCTCAAAAGCAAAAAATGTATCATACAAATGTTTCAATATAATTGGGAGTTAAGTTCAACTCATGAGAAGTCTGACGTTTGTCCCAGACTCGTTCTTCATACGTTATACATGTATCTGTCAGAGGCAGACGGATAGAACATGTTGGTCGATCCAAATGCAGTTCGTCAGACTTATCATAAACTTAATTCCGACTAATTGGTTTGTTCCATGTGAAATGGGCATTACTAAACCATGAAACAGTGAAACACCGAAACAGTGAAACGAAACCCTAAAACACCATGTAGGACCCCACAGTCCATTAAATACTAATCAACAAAGGTTGAATTTAAGATTAATATCGTTGTAGGCCTAATTAGGCCTGAAACATTATTGCTCCTAATTCATTGAGATTACGATTAGGATTCAGATTAAGACTGAGATAGGAGCAAGTATAACTTTTTAGGCCTAATTACCCCGGTAAGCCCTAAAACGATGTTTAATCTCAAATCAAACCTTTGTGGGTTAGTATTAAATAATGGTACGGTGGGGTCATGCATGGTGTTTTGGTGCTTCATTTTGGCCGGTGTTTTGGTGTTTCGCTCTTTCGTTGTTTAGTAATGTCCATTTGAAATTAGAGGTTTGACCGGGCCTCACTCCAAGGGTTGAGTTTGTTGGCTTTTGTTCTTCTTTGCAAGGTTTTTCTTCTGTACATTATACTCTGAAATTTTCCTTTTTCTGAAAAAAAAGACCCAATACTTGATTTCAGCCAATGTAATTTAAAGGCATAATTGTACATACTTGTACATGTATGTAGTGCAGTCCCACATCATTGCTCTGGCACTAAACCTGTTGACGTCACCACCACCATTATCATCATCATCATCATCATCATCATCATAGATGAACCATGACGTGTAACATTAGTTAATGCAATCTCATTAGTTTAGATGTATGCTATTTAACTTCACTGTCGGTCAATAACAGGTCATGTGGACTTCACAGTAGAAGTTGAACGAGCCCTAAGAGTTCTTGATGGAGCTATTTTGGTCCTATGTGCAGTTGGTGGAGTGCAGGTAGGACTGGTGTGTGTCGTACATGTAGGTAGCACTTAATTTGATCTACTGGTAATATTAAAATACAGTTGTAGAAACAAGATGAACACATTTCAATCATATTAACTTTTCAGACAAAAAATGAAGTCCAAATTATTTTCTTTTATTATTTTACCAAAAAAATGTCCCTTTTGGCGCATATAACCTTTAATGTACCTTTATTGAAGATCGTCACAATTCACTTTTGCAAGAATTATTGAAATAATTACTAGTAGTAGCTATCGCTAAGATGCAGCCATGAATTACAAGTCGAATTGATCGTTTAATTTTGTACTTTGCAGACAACATACATGTATTCTTTGAAAATTAAATTAAATTGTTCACGACTCGATGGTTACAAAACAAAAACAAAGACTAGTGCTCGCGGGCCGAAACAGCGGCCGATAAGAACATGTACGCCGGTTTAGCTTTGAGCTCGTTCACTCAATGTAGAACACGAAGGTTCGAAAACAAATATTAAAGAACACTCAAAGCAAGCGTACACAACACAATGGTCAAGGAAATTCGAAAAATGTGTTTTCACTCACCTCCGAGCACAAGATCATCAATAGTCGCTCCCGTCATGCAAGTTTGTTTAATGACATCACACATCAAAACACGCGCTTTCATTGGTCTCTACTAAAATCTCTAGGGAATCTTACATTACACTACGTAGCCTTCCATTACACTTTTCATACAACGACCGAGAATTTTTCTGCCTGCTGCAATACTTCGTGCGGCATTAAGCAGGCCGCCTCACAAGCCTCGCATCTTTGCTCGGCCTGCTCGTTGACAATTAACAGAGCTGTGTTTTTCAATCTTGATAAGAGGACTACATTCAAAAGAAGCAAGAAAACCCATCCACAATCTGGACACCCCCTCTGTGCACATGAGTTGAAGTAGTTTAAGGCAATATCTCTTTAAGGCTGTTATTTAATTTGTTTCTTTATCAGAGCCAGACATTAACAGTGAATCGTCAAATGAAGCAATACAAGGTAATAATAAACTTAACGGGTGAGCCAGGCCAAGGGGAGAAGGGGTTGGTGTAAGAAACTACATATAACAATTATAACCCACAGTACATTAAAAGGAATTTTTGAATTTTGGTAGAATTCTCAGGTACACTCTTGTTGCAAATTAGTGGCAAAATATAGTTACTGTACTCTTTGCTACTCTTTATCAGAGCAAAGCTTCAGCATACAGCTGCCCTCATCCAGCTGCCAATTGGCTTGGAATCTGTGGTTACAGGTGTCATGACCTGGTGCGATGGAAAGCTTACTATTTTGAAGGAAATCAAGGGTAAGTTGATATGTGGAAATCAATGTTTAGGCCACATGTAATTAATTACTTTATTGATTGTCATAAAATGTCATGTGATACCAAATAGCTTTTTTTTTCTGGAGAAAGACTTAGACAAGGTGCCCCAAATTGAGTGAGAACACCATTTGTAGCGTCATTCAGTTTATTCTTATTAGCCCCTATTGTTACAGTTCCCATAGAGTTTCGTCAGGTCAGAGTTCATCGTACAGTACCGCTCAGAGATAAGCAAACCACCGAACGCATTTCAAACTAGTTTCAAACTAGTTTAGTCTCAGAGATAAGCAAACTACTGCTGAACGCATTTCAAACTAGTTTCAAACTAGTCGTCAGCTAGTTTTCATTTGACTTTCAACTCGTTCGTTTAGCGCAAACGCAAACGCGTTGACCAAAGTCATTAACTTTCCGAAGCATTTGCATCACAAAAGGTTCAATGATGCGTTCGAAAAGTAATGTCACAAAATAAAACACAGTCTTGTTGTCTGACTATGCAAAGTTCGGCTTTTGGCCTATTAAACACAAAAAGGTGAATGTTTTTGAAGTTTTTGCATGTCACATAGCCGTGTCATGTACTAGAAAACTTTTAAAGCGACCAAACAGCACTTCAATGACAAGCGTAATGAAAATCCATAGTTTAACGCGCCGGAAAGCAGTTGTAAACTAGATGCCCCTTCTGCTAAAGTCTCTCTTGTTACATGTCGTGACCGAGCAATGTTGTTTCGGCCAAACAGGTCCAAAGTAGTGGAAGGTGTCATTCCTGAGGACATGGTCGGAGAGTGCACAAAAAGAAGACAGGAACTAATAGGTATAGTCAAGGAGTGACATATGTATACACATGTTAGCCTTTGAGCACTATCTATATATGGTGGACCTGAGGAGTGGAGGGAGCTGAATGATGCCTGGGTACGAGAATGTGGCAAGTAGGTACCACATCTTATTCAGGAGTCACTTGGCCTACTTTGATTGCAAGGCCCCCAGTGGACCCTGTTCACAGGAAACATGATATTACTTACTGTACATGTGTGGAACAGTTAATTTAGTTACTCTGTACATTTATTCAAAAAGCAAGTTGTGATTGGCTGACTTGTAAGAGCGACTGCAACACTGTCTTGGTGACTGGAATGCAGGTGCTTCCTATCTGAAGCAAATGCATTCATATCAAAGGAGACTATAGGTTTTGCTCTTTGCCAATAGCAATAGTATGTCAATTGACCATAGAGTTGGGTATGATAGCCTGTTCAGGAAGCATATTTTGACGGGGATTGAATCGAAATGTTGCGAAGGGATCATGCCACCATCTTGGATAGTAAAAGTGATGGAGGGCTGGGGAGAGCGAAAAAATGTTGCAGGAAAGAGTGCAGGTACGATCAACTCCAACCCCGCTCTGCAGGCTATGGGTATGATGGAACTTGTACACTGTACAAGACGACAATGTGAATCAGAACATTGCGGTTATGAACATGGAGAATGCCATTGATGCTATCAAGAAATGGATGGTTAACGATGCAAAATAAGAGTTCATCATTATCGGTACATTAATTCAACAACTGGCAAAAATCAATGTTGATAATCTTCGGTAGGTGATGCCCTACTCAAACCACTTAACGAAGTTCGTAACTTAGGGTGTTGGCTAGATCCACAACTAAGTATGGTTACACATATAAACAAAGTCTTCCATCTACGCAACATAAGGCACCGGTGGCTCAGTTGGTTGAGCACCGGGCTGTCACACAGGAGGTCATGATTTCAACTCCAGCCGGACCAACACTCAGGGTCTTTAAATAACTGAGGAGAAAGTGCTGCCTTTGTAACTACATCTGCAAATGGTTAGACTTTCAAGCCTTCTCGGATAAGGCCGACAAGCCAGAGGTCCCATCTCACAGCCCTTGTTCATTAACTCTGTGGGACGTTAAAGATCCCGCACACTATTTGAAAAGAGTAGCCAGCATGTGGTTGGCTTGGCAGGATTAGCTTGAAGGGCTTCTGTGTGAATGAGACCACAAATCTGTATAGCAGCCAGAAGTCAGGCTAATAGTTAAGTGCTGAAGCCTTGCTTAAACTAATCTTAAACTTAAATAAGGAAAATCAGACGTTTCCTGGATGAAGAAAGCACAAAGACTCTTATTAACTCATTGACTACAAGTCGCTTAGACTACTGTAATATCCTGCTCTATGGTGTTCCTTTAATCCATCTTCAGAAGGCACAGAGGGTGGAAAACACTGCAGCTAGACTTCTTCGTACATTGTAATATTTCCAAGATTTGAACATGTCACACCAACATCAATGCAACTACACTGGCTTCTTGTAAAATATAGAATTGAATTTAACATCTTATTAATTACATTTAAAGTTATTCATGGATTAACTCCTGACTATCTATCAGAACTGATCACCAAACTCCATGAAGATATAATTATTTAAGATCAAACAATGTGATATTACTTGTACCACCAAAAGTAAAAACACTCAAAACATTGGGTCAATGTGCAATTGCAGGAAATATGCAATGCTAAGACAGTAGAGCATTTCAAGAATTAAGACCCATTAATTTTATTTAAATACTCATTTTGTCGATAGTTTTATATAATTTATTATATACATTTTTTCGTTATCATTTTTTTTTTCCTAATGTAAAGAATTAAATGTATTTTATTTTATTTTTATATTGTAATGCGCAAAAATTTTGAGCATTATGAAACGCGCAATTCAAGTAAAAAAGTTACTAATTAACAATTATTCGCTGAAGGCGAAGTAATTATCGGTGAATTTTTACCGAGACGAAGTTGAGGTGAATATTCACTGATAATCACTGAGCCTGAGGCGAATAATTGTTTTAGTATAAATACACAGGTGATTATTTCAAAAAAGAGAAAAAAAAAACATTTCAACGCGAAATCATCTTCACTTACAGTGGCAAAACGACTACTGGCAGCCATTTTGTCCGTCGATGTGATTATCGGCTGATAATCCGAGATAGCGAGCCAATGAGAGCGCGCGATTTTGTATAATCACCTGTGTGTTTATACTAAAAGATATTTAAGTTATTACATGTACTTGTATAGTGATAATAATTATTTATCATTGTTCTTTAATGAAAAGTTTAACTGTACAAACTCTCATTAATTGTATTAATTAAGTCTTCTTTTAGAAGTCTGCGTGTTCTGTTTATCCGAATGGGAATTTGAATCTATAACCTACAATTACTGTAAGGCTCAATCTATGAAGCATGTAATGACCCTGCTTGATTTTATCTTCTTTCATAGAAACGGTGGCTAATGTTGATGAAGTTCTTGGTGAAATGTTCTTAGAGGAAGTTCAACCAACAGAGGAACAGCTTATGGTGAGTAAATTGATAGATTTTGGCTGATTTTGAAAAGACAACACAATGTATTAAGGAGCTGTTTCAAAAAGGTTGTAATGAAAAATGCAAGCATTGATGCGACAGTTGCAAAAACTTCTGTGTTTTAGAGAAAATCTTTAAAAGATTGCAGGTTGGAGATGTTGTGAATGTGTGCTTGCAAGTGTTTAAAAGTTGCTATGTATGCATATTTATGTTGTCAGTAATAAAGGGATCTCTTCATTCATTAAATAAATGTGTACAGAGCTGTCGTTCTGACCACCCTCTGGTATGGCTCCGAGTCATAGTTCACCTATCGTCACCACCTGCAACTCCTTGGGCACTTCCATCAGCGCTGCCTCCGCACCAACTCTGGCCAGACCAACACTCAGGGTCTTTAAATAACTGAGGAGAAAGTGCTGCCTTTGTAACTACATCTGCAAATGGTTAGGATAAGGCCGATAAGCCAGAGGTCCCGTCTCACAGCCCTTGTTCGTTAACTCTGTGGGACGTTAAAGATCCCGCACACTTCGCGTGCGAAGCCAAGCCATGAGAGAGAATAAAGGGATCCCTTCATTCATTAAATAATAAAGCTGAAAATGATTATTGAATATCCCCTTCATGTATATAAATTATTGGGAGAAAGACTTGTACATGTTTTAGCAGTGTGCAGGAAATAGTCAGTATTAATTACCATGGTACAGGATGTAGGAAGTATAATCAGCTGAATTTAGTCTTAAGGTTTAGCTGCCGCCATCTCCTGTAGCTCAATGATAGATCATCTGAACTAGTAATCTGAAGCTCACAAGTTCATCTCTTGTAGTGGATGAACTTTTCTAGTATGCCAGAGTCATTGTATGTAAGTAAAACTATCTATGAAGCTACCGTGTAGTATTTGTTGAGTTCACCTTTGCATTGCAACAACTCTTCTCGAACTTTTGAACCCTAAATTTTACAGAAGTCAAGACAATTTAGCCATACTACAATCAAAGGAAACACAAATGCTACATGTAGTTTTTCATTGGCCTTTGCTGATGTCGTGGCTAGGGTCGAGGCCATCCATCATCCTATTGAACAACGTGTCCTCAGTAATACTAGTACTTTTTTTTATACCAATCCCAAATGGACAGAAAGCTGAACAAACTTCAGCTTACATGTGTTAGGATTTGAACCCAGAGCACTGGGATACGGTCTGCAAGCAAGGTCCAGTACAGGACTGCCCCATGACGAGAAACGTCAGTAATACTTGGTGCAATTGTTTATTGACCAGTGCTTGCTTTTGTTTTTAATGTTAAGGCTGCTATTCGCTGAGTAACCATCAGGAGAGCATTCACACCTGTTTTTGTTGGATAAGCTCTTAAGAACAAAGGAGTGCAGGTTTGTAAGTTCCTCTTCTGTCATTGTATCACAAGTGTACATAACTGACACGAAATCACACTGCATGCATGTAGGCATCACATGGCTGGTGACATCATGGACATGTATTATGGACAGGACAAGACATTAAAGTGGGGTTGTAAAGCAGTGTTTAGTGCTGTTGCATGGGTGCAAATACTTTTCAAGTCTTGATTTTTTTGGTCTTTTTTAAAAAAAAAAAATTGTCTTTACAACTGCTTCAGCTGTTCCATTTATTGGAAAATCAGGACAAAAGCAAACAGGGGTGCACTATTTAATCTGTACTCTTGAGATTGAAAAATATGTCTTCGTACCTGTGGACACCAAGAATTTTGCTAACAATTCATTTTGGTTACCATAATATTATTATCAGTGCACTGAACGTATTTTGAATTGTCTTCATCTAAGAATGGAGAGGATTGAAATGTATGTACACTGTTCCTCAACCACTCTTGTAGATACCCAGCTCTGGTAATGACCACCACTGTAGAACCCTGTGTATTGTCTTCTCTACTTTTGACAAGAAGTTACAAATCCCAAGCATTTTGCTGAAAGCTCTTGTTGTAAGCGACTACCCTGTACTGTTTTATAATAAAGTTACTTGCAATAGCCCGTGAAATCCTCATACACGTAGTTATAGTTGCAATCCTTTTTTGATTTTTAAAATATTTTCCAACTTTGATATTATGAGCTCAACCTCTGAACATTTGCCAAAGACGTTTTCTGAACAAGTACTGTTGCATCTTGACAAAGTCATTTTCACATCATACAACATATTTGTTTTGAGGTACGTGTATAATGAGTTTATGACATGTATGCTCAGTGACAGGGCGTGAAATGACATGAGATCACACAACATGGATCTTCAACAACCTTTCTATGGTTTTGCAATTTTTGATGTATGGACAAGCTGCACCTACTGTAACAGACTACTTTGACGGTACGGCAGCCATTGTTCCAGTTAGCTATTGTGGATGCCCAGGGGACAAAATACATTAATTTGCCTTTTGAGAATCCTACAATATGTTTTTAAACAATAGAAATAAAAAATGGTTACCGAATTGTCGAAGTAGTCTGTTCAGCTAATTATTATTTTTTATTTTTTTATTTTTTTATTTACTCATTTCAGTTACACAGATTTTAATAAAAGGGAAAACATTAAAGCTCCCAATAGAAATCAATTCCTTGGTAGAAATAAATACTCTAAACATCCTAAGAGTACCTAAACGTCAAGCTAACATTACTAATTTTAAAAAGTAACCCTAACCCTAACTCTATTCCCAAATGTTGTTCAATGTTGATATTCGGCAAAACTTTTCATTAGAAGAAGTCAATCTTAAAAAAACAAAAATAAGCAAAAAAAATCATGAAACAAGAGTTTACGCTAATCCTGGATTAAGTTAATCGCTTTCGAACAACTGGGCCCCAGGGGTTCCCCATTGACAAGTAAAATTGTCTGGCGTTAGACAGAGTAAAATACCAAGTACGGTCGATTAAGGCCGGTTTAGGGGTGAAAGGGTTATAAAACACATCTGTGGTTGAATCAGTGAAATGAAATTTAAATTGCTTACTGACATTTTTATAACATTAAATATATGACTGTGATTTGTCTTCTTGGTAGCCTCTCTTGGATGGTGTTGTGGATTACTTGCCTAATGCAAGTGAAGTCAGAAATTTTGCTTTGGACACTGAAAAGTAAGAGTGGTACTTAAACCAAGAGAAGTGTTTTTCTTTGATAACTAGGGCGTAGTTGGAAAATACAGTGGTGGTGTAATTATTGCTAATCCTCCTACCCAGAGTTGCACCTATGACCTTCCAAATGGATACCCAGCCACTTACATGTGCCCACAAGAGATTTTTGGTAGCTTAGGCCACAAACCTAGGTTTGAAAATGTTATTAAATTTTACAGTCATGCTTTGCTAATCCATTCCCTGAGCCTGCTTTGCACTTTGGTCTCTTTGAAACCTTCAATGTCCATCCTTGAACTTACTTTATGATGGGAATTTAATAACAGTGTTCCTTGTGGGTTTCTGACAGTATTGCATGTTATCAAGGAGTTTAAATTAAGGAAAGATGATGGCTACGGGAGGCACTCGCAAATTAAAGGGGCGAGGATGCTCGTTTCGCTCAGTAGTGTAAATTTCGGATTTTGGTCTAACT
>NC_090880.1:27025274-27032774 GCF_036669935.1 Montipora foliosa
ATAAGAAGTGTACTTGCCCTGAGAAAAGCCAAGCGAAATGGCTTAGGGACTGTGAATCTGAAGATATTTTGAATTTTAATTGGAGGTCTATATATTTATTACCTAGGAAATGTACATTAAGCACAAAACTCAGGAACTTTCAGTTTAAGTTTCTTCACAGAAGAATTGCCACAAATTCCTTTTTATGTAAAATTAAGTTCTCTGACACAGATTTATCAGTTGCTTCTGTCAAAATGCCCAGGAAACCCTAATTCACTTGTTCTGGGATTGTCCTGTTACAAATGTTTTTTGGAAAAACATACAAAATTTCCTGATTTCAGTTAACCTGATCCAAACCGCTCGCGTTCTAAGGAAAACCGTGTGTTTAGGTCTTGATGAGGAAAAAGGAGAAATTTTAGTTAATCCCTGTTTACTTCTAGCTAGGTACTATATTTTTAGCTGTAAGTTTAACAATACTAAACCTTCGATATTAGAATACCTTTATCAAATTAAAAGTAATTTACAGCTAGAAAAACAAAGTTCAGTCACAATAGGAATGCAAAAAGCATTCGAAAAGAAGTGGCACAAAATAATTGAGTCGCTGTGACTGTCTGAATGTTTTTCTCCTTTTTTTGGCCCCTCTGTTTTTTTTTCTGGCTATTGTCATGTAATTTGTTATCTAGTCCGTTTTGGCCTCCCCTTTTGACAAGAAATAGGTACCCCAGTATCGATCATTGTGAAGCAATGTTGTAATCTGTTTGTAACGTTTGTCTTCTTTTAAGTTTGTTAAGTGGTGTATTATGTTGTTACTGTAATTAATAAAAGAAATCCAAAAAAAAAAAAAAGCATGGAATTTCTATTTGGTCAAAAAATGGAACCGCTATTTGAAATTTGTATTAAAGGAGGGCCTTTTGGCGTCATTTTTTTTAGAAATAACTTTTTTAAGAGTCCATGGTACAGATTTTGTGTTATACTGTCCTCTTACTGTTGTGTTAAAAATTTGTGACAAATATAGGTTAACTCGCTGAAACATTTTGGCACTTTCTGTTTTGGTCACGTTATTTACCAAATATGGTTGTGAGTCGAACCAGACAAACCAGTGTTAAATAGAACACGCCTGGCAAAAAATGGTAACTGTCAAGTTAAAAGGACTCGAAAAATGATTTTTTGAAAAGGTCCCTAGCAACAGTTTGGTAGTTAAGAGTCACCCCCCTTAACGTACGACTTTCCTTGTCCATGCAAACGAGGCTAGGGAGTCTAATTAACACATAATTAACAAAAGAATATTTAGTTTTCACATTTGAAACTGCCACTTAAAGTGGTACTATGATCAAAACATCATTTCCTTTTTTTCTTCTGATTTTGAAAGCGTGTTCGCTTAACACCTAACTGGCAAAATTTTGAGCTTTGAGTTTTATGCAAAGGCTGTTTATTTTGAGTGTAAGTTTTGGATTTCATGGTCCGCCATTACTCACGTTCAAAACTGGCCGATTGGACCTCAGAGGGTTGGATCTAGAGAAAATGACGTCATTTACTCACTAGCTTATAATTTCAGCGTGTAAACGCAATTTATTATATATGCAAAACACGGGTTGAAAAGTCTGAAAGCCCGAAACTCCCGTGCTGCATATTAATTAGGCCGCATACACACGCATTGCATTCTTAAACTAGTGAGTGTTTGACGTCATTTTCTCCTCGACCCAGCTCTCTCAAGATTTTGAAGTTAATAATGGCGGACCAATAAATAAGAAAATTCCAGCTAAAATAAACATGTGTCTTTTTAAAATCAGAACTTAAAACTTGGGTGAGTTAGTGTTTAGTTAACATAGTTTTGAAATCCAAAGGAAAAACAAAATTTTTTTTTGGTCGTATTACCACTTTAAAGGGGTGCCAAACACACCCGCCAGGTATGTTAGCTACGCCATGCTGATGAGGCCCAAAAGGCCGAAACAGCTGTCCATGGCTGCTAATTGACCGGGTGAAATGGTTGTGCGCATGCGTGGTGTGTTGGCCACACCGGGTTGGTGTCAGCGTGTGTCACCTTGCTTTTATTGTTAGTTTTTTGGCCGCCATTTTGCAATGCACTTTCAATATTCAATGCGCCAGTCTCGGTTGACTGATTTGAAAACGATAGCCGTGCACTAAAGAGGGAAAAAATGTAATCAAATATTCCCTTATTTTGGACTCCACTTATGCTCATAGTTACGGTGCAGCTTAAATGACACATTTTACCTTAAACTGCCAGTAGAAGATGCGTTATGGGTACTCGTCTTCTGTAAAATATCGAGTCTTTGTAAAATCGTTTATAACTATTATCAATAAAAAAGTGTTCATTGTTCCAAATCGTTCCCATATTACTTATTATAGGTGATATGTAACGAACTTCATCATAAAAGGATATCTCAAACTTGAAGACGACTTTTTAATATTCTTGCGCTAATTTATGTGATTTCTTTTCCCAATCACATTCAAAAGCGAACATGGCTGATCATTTTCCGAGTGGTTTGCAAATCTGAAAAGCATTAACCTTTTCGATTAACGTCGTGGACAGGTTGTTTTCCTTATTGTCAATTTTACAGGTTATTCCCATCAGCCTTTTGCATCCTTGAAAAAAATGTCTTTCTCTCCATGATCCCCTCTCTTCGAAGACAAAGGGTGGCAAACAATAGGTCTACCACCGCAGGCTCGCTATCCAATTTACTGAGCCTTTGTTTATGTAAATCTTCTCCTGGTTTCAGTTTGGAATGAGTTAAAACCAAATGGAAAATAACAAAAATCGGGAATAATAATAAGAAGAAATTCAACCAAAACAACCAGTCATTTGTTATTAATCACCTGTTACTCAAATTTCTCAAAGGGTGAGTGATGACTGTTGCCAACAGTTCAGGATCACATGACCGACTGCCGTAAACTTGGAGCTGGGACTGCCTTATTACGAGAAATGAGAAGAACCCTTTACACTTTGTCAGGAGGCCTGAGGATCCTGCCCTCTCAAGCGCGGTCTTTCTTCCTCTGGTGTGGAGTAGTTGACAGATGAAACGCAAAAAGTTTTGCCTTTATTTGCCAAAATCCAATCCATTTCATTCCTTGAAAAAAGACAATTGATAGTCTGAAAGCACTAAGCAATCTTTAGTAAAATGTATGATTATTTGTGGGTTTCACTGATTGAGAGCCCAATTTTTTACATTTTTCAGGCAAACCACAATAGCTTGACAGAGCCCCTTTATCCTGAATCAGAGTGAATGCAACAACAACAACTTTATGTAAAACGTGTTCTAAACTGAAATGTTACGATTGAGAGAATCGGGTTTTTGCTGCATTTTAAGTTTGCCCTAATAAACCTCAGACTTTGTGATATCAACTGAGCCTATGCCCTCCATGTTGAAATTTGATCAAGCCATCATGCACGAGGAAAACAAGACCGACTTCCCTACCCATATCGCTATAGCATTCGGGGCCAAAGAGAAAGATTAGAAGATTCCACCTTGTTCATTTCGTTCTGTCAACGATACCGTGCCTTTATTATCTGAAACGATTACTTACAGTGTGAGTGTTGTGTGGTCTAGCAAAAGATATCAATTTACATCAATCATCGGTCTTCACTTGATCTGTATTGGAGGGAGAACAGACTTAAGTCTAGTTTTCATATGTCGGGAAAATCCCAGACGATCGGGGATTTCGCAGTTTCCCGACCTTCCCAGATTTTGCCGACTAATGAAGACATCCCGGTAATCTAGGATGGTCGGGCACGAATCGGGAAAATAGGAAGCATTTCAATTTTCCTGACGTGTCCCAGATTTTTCCGATCGTAGGCGATCATTCCCGACTTATGAAAACGGGAGAAGTTGGCGATGGTTTTAGCTCGTTACCAATCCTCTAAATTGCAAATTCCATTTTCGGGAGAATCTGGGATAAGCGTCTGGCGATTTTCCGATATATCGGCAAAATCTGGGACAGTCGGGAAACTGTGAAATCCCCGATCGTCTAGGATTTTCCCGACATATGAAAACTAGGCTTAATGAAAACCATAAATCGTAGACATCCCCGATAATCTGCGATGGTCGGGGACGAATCGGGAAAATAGGAAGCGTTTCTATTTTCCCGACGTGTCGCAGACTTTTGCGGGGATCATTCCCGACATATGAAAACTCAAATTTGTACTATCGGAGACGTCGGCGATGGTTTTAGCTCCTTACCAATCCTCTAAATTGAGGATTAGGGACAACCGTCTGGCGATTTTCAGATATGTCGGCAAAATCTGGGACGGTCGGGAAACTGCGAAATCGCCGATCGTCTGGGATTTTCCCGACATACTTTTGTCGGCGAAAACTGCACAAAGATGAGATTCGTGTTCTTTCTCCTTGTTGTGGAAACTTTAGAAGCGTTTTTCTGTTTCGCGGCATTTGATCGGGAGTGGGGACAAAGCAGTAGCATTTTTGGCAAAGTTTAACAACGATACAGCGTTTGAGGATTACAAGGATAAGGTGGCTTTGTGGAACTATACTACAAATCTTACGACACAGATCAAACAACCTAGGCTAACGTTTTCAGCCTTTTATACGCAAATGCAATGCAATGCTTCCAAGTTCGACACTCAAAAGCTCAAATCAGAGGGTTTCGACAAAACATTGACCCCCGGTCAACTGACCCCCTTACTGACCCCCCTACTGACCCCCTAAAAAATCAATGGGAAAATGAATACTGCTTACTTAAGCCTCAACATCCCTTTTTAAACAGCATTGTTCAACAATATTTAAGTCTAAGCACCCATTTTAAAAAGGTTAGTTTTCGATTATTGTTGGGATGGCCGATTACTTCATGTAAGCTAACCTTTTTAAAATGGGTGCTTAGACTTAAATATTGCTGAACAATGTTGTTTAAAAGGGTTTTTGAGGCTTAAGTAAGCAGTATTCATTTTCCCATTGATTTTATAGGGGGTCAGTAGGGGGGGTCAGTTGACCGGGGGTCAGTGTTTTGTCGAAACCCCAAACCAGACACAAGACGTCAAATTCTGTTTATCATTTCTTCAGTGATGCCGAAAGATGAGGGTGTGATGCGCCGGATAACTGAGCTGGTGTCGTCAATGACAGGTATCTGCAGCACCAGTTAAGTCCAAGACAAGAGGCAAGGCCAGCGGCAAAATACAAGAAAGGGTCCCAGATTTGTACGATATCTTTACAAACTCGCGTGACTACGATCGTCTGTTGTTTGCTTGGGAAGGCTAGCGTGACAGTAGTAACTCTACCGTGACGCGGTGGGGACCAAGTTGCGAAGCCTCGAGAAAGAATAAGTAGAGCTCAAAAATAAAGGTGCCAAAAAAAATGGCTGGGAGGACGTCGGCGCGTACTGGCGATCTTGGTACGAGGTGGATGATTTACAAATCACGGTGGAAGGTTTCTGGGTAACGACCTAAAGCCAGAATCGGCGGAATTTCCTAAATTTGCAGCGGACAGGGAAAGAGCCCCCCCCCCCCGTCCCCACACACACACACACACACACTTTCGAGTTGTCAGATACCCCCATCGACTCTCGTTCTCGGGGTAACGCGATAAGATATTCAGTGACTCGCAATTTTTGTTGTGCATACTGTTCTTCAAAGAACACATGGTACTCTTATTTGGCCAATTAATGTAACTTTCGAGATCTCCATAAGAGGCCAGCTAAACGACAATCATGATCAAACAAAGGCTCAAAAAGGATTGCCCCAATTGGCAAACGAATTAGCAAAAGCGAGGCAGCCCGCGGCATTTGCCTGAGTTGCTACTTCAGTAATTAAATAGTTATATGGTATTCTATGCCATAGTGTATTCATCTTATATTTTATTTCTTAGCATTATTAACTAGCTTGAAATATAAATTGCGATTGATCGATAAAAAAAGCTAAAATCGATCTAAACCTGACACAATGACAGGTTATGGCATTGTTCCGTATATTACGTAACATTGTTAACATGTTTGAACAACCATGACAACCGCCCAGTTCTGTTCGGAAAGTTTAACTTTCTCACAAATGGAAATAGTTTGGAAATCAACACTCTAATAAATAAAATCGGTAAACAATGTCATTTCTGAATTAACACACGCAAACTTTTTGCCAGGTTAAACGCTCGTGATTGATTCACCCCAATTTTCTTTTAATTAAGCTGTAATAACAATTATGACGTGACCATTATCTATGACTGAAAATCATATAGTTTTCACACTGTGGACTTCAATTATTATTATCGTGCGAAAAGAAGTAAAAAGGAAACATCCTAACATCGTCGGCCCAACAATGATTAGATTGCTGATGACGATGGCAGTGATATTCAACTCCGAACATTGTTATATACAAAAATTTGGTTTATCAACGGAGTTGATAATGTAAGTTGGCCACCGTACAGAGATTCTAAAAGCTGACGTTTCGAGCGTTAGCCCTTCGTATACTACTTCCCCACCGACGCAGCACCACAATTTTTTTAGAAAGTACCCCTTCCGAACATTGTTAGCCCAATAATGTTGGTCAGATTTGGATGGTGACGATGGCAGTCAAGTTCACTTCTTAACATTGTTGGCCCAATGATATCCGTCAGATGTTGGTGAGGTCGGCAGTGATGTTTATTGCCCAAAATTGTCGCCCGGTGTGATAATATTGTTTCCTTGTTGGATGGCAATGATGTTCAACTAGACTTTCTAAAGTCGTTCCGCTTTTCGTTTCCGGTTTGTGAGCTCGACTTGTCGGAAAGTCCAGATCTAATGTTCTAATGTTCAATCGGCTAACGCTCCTGGCTTCCTCCGCGCACCGGTGGCTCAGTTGGTTGAGCGTCGGGCTCTCACAAGGTAACTCACGATGACAGTTTGTTCTGTCGAAACATGTTTTCAAAACTTAACAGTTTCCTCTTTTTCTCATTAGCAGCTTACTTCTATGAACACTAATTAAATTTTGACATAGCTTCACAATATCAGGGATAATGGTCGATGTGTGTTCTTTACATAGACCCTTTATTAGACTTTGAGTAGTCTGTCCTTTACTCTAGAATTGTTGAACTTTTAATGGCTAAAACTGCGGTTCGCAAATACCGGGGGCGTTTCACAAGCCCGCGGTATTTGCGTCGCGCAGTTTCAGTCATTTTGAAGTGTTCCTCGGAGCAAAAGAGAAACTGCTCGCAGTCTAAACCTTTATGCAATAATGTGATTAACTACAACTATATCCTCGTTCTTTTCAGAATCAAACAATGTACAGATATTAACAATTGCGACTTAGCGGTCACCAAGAGAGTATGAAGGTAAGAGAGGTAATTCCTCATATTGGCCCTATTCCCATCGTAAACCCTCTTACGTTTTTTTAAGATCTCCTGCGAGATCCGGTATTCCCACGAGGGTTAACTGATAGCCAATCATATGTCCCCATTTTTACCAATGTTGACAGCTGGGTAAATTCCCACGCAATGATTGGTAAAAATGAGGACATATGATTGGCTATCAGTTAACCTTCGTGGGAATACCGGATCACGCAGGAGATCTAAAAATAAATTAAGAGGG
>NC_090880.1:27040274-27050274 GCF_036669935.1 Montipora foliosa
AAAAAAACATACTACCACAGCTACTACAGCAACTACAGGTACTACAGCTACTACAGGTACTACAGGTACTATAGCTACTACAAATACAGCAAACACAGCACATACAGCAACTACAGCAACACAGCAAATACAGCAACTACAGGTACTACAGCTACTACAGGTACTACATGTACTACAGCTACTACAGGTACTACGGGTTCATTAATTAATTAACCGGTCAGTGTAAAACGTAGACTGCAGACCAGGGGTAAAATGCAGGCTGAGGTTATAACGTAACTGTCGAAAAAGCCCCAAACCCCTTAGAAATGCTAACCTTAGGCCTAATTAGGAATAAAACAATATTTAGGCTTAACTGTTAGCATTTCTGATGGGTTAGGCCTTTTTTACACTGACCGATTCATTAACCCTCAAATACTTTTATGTACCTTCAATCATCTTCATTTACCCTCATATACCTTAACCAACCTTCAATCACGTTCGTTTACCGTCCTTTACCTTCAATCACGTTCATTTACCGTCATTTACCTTCATTTGCGTTCATTTACCGTCAGCTTCATTCATTTACTTTCATCTACCATAAATCATCTTCATTTACATTAATATACCTTCATTCACTCCCAACTACCTTCGTCCACGTTCAGTTACCTTCATCTAGGTACCCTCCCCGCAACAACAAAGCCCCCGCCAGCGACATGTCCGTGGGTCCTGCCTGCTCGCTTCCACAGCCCACCGGCCGTACCACTCCTCCGAAGAGGGCCCTTCGGGCTTACAGCCACATAACACGTTAGTGAAGGGCCCGGTATCGGGTTACAGTCGTTACGCAGCTTACCACGGGAGCTTGCCGGCAGGGGGTTGCGGGGAGTTTCGCACTTTGGGTAAGTGCTCAACCATTCCGGCCCACAACCTGCTCCCGGTGGGCTCGTCACAGGTCGCGTGAGGGCCGGTTGCCGCAGGAAGCTCGTCCCTGCGGCTGGGTAACCTATAGATGCTGTCATGCTCCCCGCTTCAACACGCCCAAGTGGGCAGAGATCCACGAGGGCCCTATGGTCACATGAAAAGGAATTTGCCGGACCCTAACCATGAAGCCGCTTTCCACCGACACAATAATCGGTTTCCGGCGGCAGGTTTACAGACACCTGGCTTCGTCGATAAGGCTCCACCTGTTACTGTACGCGGGTACGCCCGAAAGAAACATGGTAATCATAGTTACTCCCGCCGTTTACCCGCGCTAACATTCATTCACGTTCATTTGCATTCATTTACCTTCATTCACATTCGTCAGTTTAGCTTAATATACCTTCATTAATGTTCATTTACCTTCATTTTCCTTCATTCACCTTCACTTACCTTCACATACCTTGATTCACCTTCATTCACGTTTATCTACCTTCCTCTACCTTCATTTACCTTCATCGATCTACCTTCATATTCCTTCATTCACATTCATCTACTTTCATCTACCTTCATTCATGGTCATCAAACCGCATTCACATTCATCTACCTTCATCTCGAATTTCAGAATAACCAAAGGAGCTAATGTCTTCCAGACATTACATTTGCAGCTGAAATACATAGCATATACAGATACCTACTAAATACATAATATTTAAAGATATATTCATTAAAAAGAAAAGCCGCTGTACAAAATGCGGCCCTGGATTCTCTTTTAAGACCAGTAAACTCATAGGTACGGATAAAATCAGGTAGCGCATTCCGCGACTTAGCTGATCCGTAAGAAGAAAGAACTGAGACCATAACTGGTTGTTCTCGGTTTGTTGAGGGACAGAATGTAATTTCCGCGAGGATCATGCATAAGAAGGGGATGGGAGGACAGGTGATCTGCAAATATAAATCTCCTTATTCTGTTATTTACATTATACCGTTTCTTTGACACGAGAATTACAGCGAAATGAAAGCACAACTTTGTCGCCAATTTTCTATGATAAAAACTTGTTCAGAAATCCAAAATCTACGTTAACAGCACACATCAGGCCTACTTCTGAGTATCTGGCTAGAAATCATTTCCTCTGGCCGCGCTTCAGCCATTCGATGAGGGCCAGTCTCGTGCTTTTTAAGTTGCCTCGCTCATGCCCAAAAAGAATGCTGGGTAATTCTGCCATTCCATGACAAGGGAAGACTCCCGATTCTCATTTCATAGTTTTTTTCATAAGTGTCGTGCCACCCAGTCCTACCAGCAAAATAACGAATCGATTGAAGGTTTTAGCTTTGAAAACTTGCCCAGATTGTGTCAGTAGGTGCTGGAATTCGTCCACAGAAAGACCAGAGAGACAACTTCACTCGTGAACCGCCATGTTTACAACAGAGCATTTTAGGCGTCCCAGTCTGCATGAAACCATCTCTCGCCTCTGTCTGAGACAAGACCAGACACGCACGGTTCGTACGTTACGTTTATGCCTATAAAATCAACTGAAATGTCAATTGCTGGTATTAAAAAAAAAGAAAAAAAAAAAAAAAACCAGCATGTTAATTTTTTTCGGTAGGCTAGGTATCGAAGAGCCAGAACATTTGCGCATGCGCTGACGGAATGTTTGAACAAGAGAAAAAAACGCAGTACCTCCAGACACCAGCGCTGGAGCGTCGTACCATGAAACCATCTCTCACCTCTGTTTTCTTTCAAAGGGTTGCCTTTACTCACATTCCGGCTTAATGATGCCAGCCTTGGGGTTTCTTTGGACTAAGATGGCCCAAAAAACCACTTGATAAACTTACCAGATTAAGGCGAACTCGCTGTTTCTCCTAATGTGAACTGGATACTTTTCACGTGATCTTCATACCTGAGCCCACATTGACCTAAAACAGCGGATGTTTGAATGAGTACTTCTTACACGGACCCTTACATGGCGGAGCCAAGTTCCGGAGACCCTTTATCGCCCAAAAAGTACAAAAAAAAAAAAAACAAACAAACACAAACAAACAAGCACTAAGCACTTAAAAGGTTAACAAGTAAGTGATGCAAAGAGTGGGGAGTAATAACTGCCTCTGCAGATCTGCCGCATCATCGCATCGTTATGAAAAGTTCCTGTAACATTCATGACAAATTCTGGAAGACCACCTTCATGTCTATCACAGGAATGAAAAAAGCCAAAAGCTTGGAATTTTGTAGGGGACACATTTAGAAATCTCCTCGCCAATTCTCAGATCTCTGCGGTGGATCTATTCTGAGTTATTTGTCGAATCATTTCCCGCAACTTAGCAGAGTTTTGTATGGTACCGGTGCCGCCATGTTGGTGCAGCCTTCGTTGTGCACCAAGTTTTAACACTTGTTTCTGTGAAGGATGCATGCCATGTTGTCTGTAAGTGTTAGATATTGAATAAGGCATTGGTTTGTGGAATAGAGCTGTCGTTAGCTTTTGCTAGGAGAGGGTCTCAATGGGATTAACCGTTAGCCGTGACACGTCAAGAAAAGTTAACCGTTAGGCGTGAAAATGACAAAAAAAAAAAACCGTTAGCCGTGAAAAAATTTAAAAGCATTTAGCGTGATTTTTTTACTTTTAAAAGTGGAATAGGGAGTGTTTCGAAGTATTTTGAAACTTCAGAGCACTCGACACCGTTTTACCTCCTTTGCTCTTCTCGTGGACATTCCATCTCGCTAAGCTTGTCTGACAAGACAAAACAAGTCCCAAATAACCCCCAGCAAGAGAAGATGAGGTAAGAGAACGGACCCCCATGCCCATCACAGTTTTTAAAAATCTATTTTTGGTTTCGCAAAGCTATTTTAAGTTTTCGTTCCCAACGCCAAGCATATTTAAAATTTCATTACGTCATTACAACTGGCCAACCAGGTGCCTCTCTAAAATTAACGGAGTTGATAATGTAAATTGGCCACCGTACAGAGATTCTAAAAGCTGACGTTTCGAGCGTTAGCTCTTCGTTCCCTTCGCTCTGACGAAGGGCTAACGCTCGAAACGGCAGCTTTTAGGGCCTCTCTAAAATTAGCTGCGTAGCTAAGATGAGATTTAAAAAAAACTATCATTGGCTTCTGTATTGGGGATCCGTTCTCTTACCTCATCATCTTGCCCCCAGTTGGAGGTCTTGACAAAAATGTAAGTCGCATTCTGATGACCAGTGACTTACTCTTTTCAATGTATACTAACACCCTACTACCTAACAGAGAGAACCCTAAAAAGCAAAAAAAAGACTTTCATTTTCAACGAGGGACGTTTCTTTGTTTTTCATGTAAGTTAACCGAGACGGGAAAAAATAACCATTAGTCGTGAAAAGCCAAAAATTTTCTAACCTTAGTCGTGAAAGCTATGAGACCCCCGTTAAGAAGGTAGAATCCAAGGAAAGTTTCCTATTTTGTTCCTATTTTGGGATGAGAATTGCTATTTTTTTCTATTTTTGGCCACTGTCTTTCCTATTTTCCTATTTTCTTGGAGTGTCATTTGTCAATTGACACCCTGGTAGATGGAGGTAGCTGAAAGTGTATTATAACGTAAATGAACGTGAATGAAGGTAAAACAAGATAGATGAAGGTAAAATGAAATGAACGCTGATGAAGGTAGATGTAGGTAGCTGAAGGTAAAGGGACGTTAGTGAAGGTATATGAAAGTAAATGAACGTGAATAAAGGTAAATTAAGATAATTGAACGCGGATGAAGGAAGATGTGGGTAGCTGAACGTAAATGAACGTGAGTAAGGGTATATTAAGGTAAATGAATGTGGTTATGAAGGTAAGCTAAGGTATATGAAAGTGAATGAAGGTATATGAAGGTAACTGACGGTAGCTGAAGGTAAATGAAGGTGAATAAAGGCAGATGAAAGTAAATGAAGGTATATGAAGGTCAATGAACGTGGATGAAGGTATATTAAGGTGAATGAAGGTAGAAAGATGATTGCGATTGAAGGTAGACTATGCTAGATGAAACTAAATAAAAATAAATGAAGGTATATGAATGTGAATAAAGGTAAATGAAGGTAGATGAACGTGAATGAAGGTAGATGAAGGTAAATTAACGCGGGTGAAGGTAGATGTAGGTAGTTGAAGGTAAATGGACGTTAGTGAAGGTAAATGAAGGTACATGAAGGTAAATGAACGTGAATTAAGGTAAATGACGATAAATGAACGAAAATGAAAAGAAATGTGGGTAGCAGAAGGTATATGAACGTGAATGAAGGCATATGAAGGTAAGTGAAGGTAGATGAAGGTAAATGAACGCGAATAAAGGCAGATGAAGGTGTATGAAGGTAACTCAGTGAAGGTAGATGAACGTGAATGAAGGAAGATGAAGGTAAATGAAGGTAGATGAAGGTCACGAGATGAAGGTAGATGAACGTGAATGAAGGTAGATGAAGGTAGATAAAGGTCGATGAAGGTAGATGGAGGTAGATGAAGGTAAATGAAGTGAATGAAGGTATATGAAGGTAAATACAAGGTATATTAACTAAGGCAAATGAATGTAAATGAGGGTAGATGAATGTGAATGCCGGTTGATGACCATGAATGAAGGTAGATGAAAGTAGATGAAAGTGAATGAAGGATGATGAAGGTAGATGAAGGTAAATCAGGTAGAGGAAGGTAAATAAACATCAGTGAAGGTAAATGGAAGTGAAAGAAGGCGAATTAAGGTAGATGAAGGTAAATGAACGTCAGTGAAGGTATATTAAGGTAAATGTATGTGAATGAAGGTAAATGAATGCAAATAAACGTGAATGAATGTAGATGAAGGTATATTAAGGTAAATGAACGTGAATGAAGGTAAATGACGGTAAATGAACGTGATTGAAGGTAGATGAAGGTACATGTATATGAGGGTTAATGAACGTGTTAAGGTAGATGAAGGTATGCGATGGCTAATGAATATGATTGAAGATAGATGAAGGTATATGAGGGTTAATGAATATTATTGAAGGTAAGTGATGGTAAATGACCAGGAGTGAACGTTTATTAATACAGATGATGACAAATTTTTATAAGTGGAGGTAACTGAATTGTGGGAAACTGAATAATTTAGCGTGTCTTACGTAGTTGGGGACTCTTGGTGGGTATGTGAATGTCAAATTCAATATTCTTCTGTTTAAATAAGCCTCTCTAGCCTCGCCATGTCGAGCAAATGTCAAAAGAACGTTTTGTTTCAAAATGAGGGCAATCGGTCTAATTATCATAAAGGCAAAAGGAATGTAAACGAGGTTAACTTAACGCGGAAGATCGAATGATTTTCTTGTGGCTTGTCTATCAACGGCGATTGAAAGTTTGAGATCAATTCAAACAAAAGCAGTCATTGTTACCATGCGACTGTACTGGACCAGCTATCAAGTTATCTGGGAGCTGGTTTTATTTATCGCAACTGGTATTGTTATCTCGGAAGTGCTAAAGTTATAGTAAAGAATATGTAATGGTTTGCTGTGCAAATGATCATTGTATAATTATACTGGTACATGTAGTTAATGACAGTTTTCAGTAGGCTCGATTACTAGTAGCCTCCCACGCAGAAACTATCAGGGCTTTGAGTGTCTGCGTGGAGGCTAGATTACCAGCCACTGTTTTTAGAAATGAGCCAGCCTCATTCTCGGGGGGAGATACCCGAACCTAATTCACAGCTAGGGGCCCGTTTCTCGAAAGTCCCGAAAACTTTTTGGGCCCCAAAAGCCATTTGTGAAACTGCCAACCGCTTGTTTTGGAAAGCCGATCTTTTAACGTGTTTGACGACTTAAATCCTCTCCGTTCTTGAGATACAAAGGGAATCATGACACCCGAAAATGGCCTGTAAAGTTTAGGGACTTTTGGGAAACGGGCCCTTGGTTTTACTTCCTGAAAAGGAGGCTACTGTATTTCCCCGAAAAGGTAAAGATAAGTTCGAGAATTAAGTTCCATTGTCCTTAAATGGAAATTCATCTCTGAAAAACATCGTAATTGACCAGCAAATGAAACGATTTAATATGACAAATTATCTGTCCAAAAATAACCGTCATTTAGCAAGATAACAGACAAGGTTGTAATCAAATCAGGCCATTTTAATCATAATATAATACTGGTACGTTTTATTTTAATTTCATGCACATTCATATGTAGCTGTATTTGACGGACAGGTCCCCTTCATATGTGACCTTGTCCTCAGTATTCAAATCAAGAAAAAACCCTTGCTAACTGTAATAATGACTTTATCAATTTGAAATAAAATTAAAACTTTTATTAGATAAAAGAATGCTAAGAATTTATCCACAGCCCAATACACTCATGCAACCTATGGACTGACAGTAACTACGATAATCCCATATATCATAAACTTAGAATTGTGCTTGAAGGGGAAATCAGTCCATTAATTTTAAGAGAAGAACTCCCAGATACATGTACAACTTTAATGATTCAAAGTGTGGCAAGAATAGCAGTATGCCAAGATGTGACTTGGTAGTAACTGAGTGGCACCCAGAAATTGTTTTTTCTTTTGAATTTGCCTTTGCAGGGAACTAAAATAGTTAAAGAAAAATTTGTGCTCAATGGAGCTTACTATGTCAAATAAATAGACATCCAAAAAAATTTAATGACTTTTTTTGAAACATTTTGATTTTTTTTTGACCTTAGACTTTTCAGCACTTTAAAATAACTTATAAAACTCTTTTGCATCATTGGTCAGTGTTGGTTCCAAAAGGGTTGAAATGGTCCTAATACTAGCTTCAATAATGTTTCTCATACCCTAGCTATGTAATACATCCTTGGAGAACAACAGTGAAGTATGGATGGGGACTTCACGGGAGCTTTCCATTCAGGCAAAATTTTCAGAAACTAAGTCAAAACAAACACTTCAATTCCATTTACACTGGACTGTTTATGATTCCCGTTGAAGGTGGTTGGTCCTCTGAGACCAGTCACCCCAAATAGTCCCCTCACGTTTGATCAAAATAAATTGCTTCCACTGTCAAGTGCTCCCAACAAGCCCTTATAACACTCTCATAATTTATGCCAATGCATGGTGGCTTGGGTTGGGTTGATGCAACCAGAATGTCACATACCATTGGGCACAGGTACATGTAATTTTAAAAAATTCAAACCACAAAATTTGTCGAATGGAAAGTGCACTGCCTCTTGTTTGTGTCGTTGAACATAAGTCAAAGATCATTGGGAATCTGCCGAAGGACTAAATTAAATTCAGATGCTCCAAATTAGTTTACGGCTTTGTTGCAGTGGATGCAAAAAGAACTGGCAAAATAAATATTAGAACGTTGTTGTGTCTTAGAGACCACCCAACAAATTATGTCCACTCAACACTCTGTTAACAGTTGTTATGGCCACAACGATGGATCGCTGACGTTCAGTCACTTTTGCAGGCCGTGGTCCTGGCTCCACAGACACAGCTGTACAGTGTACATGCAGCAGACAAAGTACTCAAGAGCGAAATGGTGGTCACCAATTTTTGTGACCTTGCAGAACAGACAGTAAAATTATGACACATTAATGACCATGGTTATGTGTTTGGGAAAGTAGTAGAGGTGATACTATTCCAAACACCATGAGAGATAACTCAGTCCGTGTTAGTCCTTGCTCTGTTCCACTTTCACATTGTGAACCTATGCTCATAAGTTCTGGAAGAACATGCACCGTGGCCACATAAAGGAAAGTCCCTGCTGAAAATAACATGGCTATTCCAGTCCCATTCACACTTGACAGTACTTCTTTGCTGCTCTGTGGAAAAGGAAAGGAAAGGAAAGGAACTTTAGTTAAGTGTCTAGTGGTTGTAGTGTTGGCGCACTAATTGGGGACACTGTAAACTGAAATGAACATTTAACACAAATCAACCGGAGTACCCGGAGAAAATCTCTCAGTGCAGAGTAGAGAACCAACAAACTCAACCCACATATGACGCCGAGTCTGGGAATCGAACCCAGGCCACATTGGTGAGAGGCAAGTGCTCTCACCACTGTGCCATCCCTGCACCCACAAAATGAAAATCCAATGTTCAATGATTTATTATTATCATTAATACTGAATGTGACAGCTGACAAAGACATGATGTTCAGGTCACATGTAGAGATTCATGTACTGGTACATCATCATCATCATAGCAGCCTGTCATAGGCGACAATGGCTGTTTCATTTAGGTCTGATCAGATTCCTCCACACAGCTCTGTACAAATGTACATGTAATACCCCTGTTATCCCCAATCAGGGTTTATACACTTTTTGCTTGCTTGCTGCTACACATGCTTGTCTCCTTACCTGACTGAGGCCAAAGAAAGTCACCAAGGCCATAACTGGGGCTGCTGCCGCAAACACTAAAAGATGCTTTCGTATTCTATTTCTAACAAATCCCTGAGAGGAAACAAAGCAATCTTACAATGTTATTGGCCAACATGCAAACGTCAACAAAATTCCAACCCAATACAAACAGACTTTCCTTTTAGACAAAAAGTCAAATTTTAAAAGAAAAATATTACATGTAATACAAGTTTAACTTTGTAAAATAATGCATTAATGAAGAGGTGTATGGGTGAACACCAATGCTACTTGGGGTAAAATTCCTGTCCTTTCCAAGGGAAAAATGTTTGGACTGATCAGGATGGAAAACCAGCCCATTCTCCTTCCTCTTCTACTGTATGTTGGTTTTCAAGCCTGCTCAGGAGATTTTTTTCAGGCACTCTTTATTTTCTCCTCAGCAAACACCAGCACACAGCTGGCAGGTTCAAAACACAGGTCACAGGTCACAAGTCATTGTTTTACCAACACAGAAAGTATCCTAAAAATTCATAAAAGCTAACCTTAGGCCTAAAAAAACATAGGCCTAAGGTTAGCATTTATGAATGTTTACGATACTTTCTGCATTGGTAAAACAATGACCTGTGACCTGCGTTTTGTACCTGCTGGCACACAGCTGATTCCAGCTGGCTGTACACATACTCTGTAAGTTGTACTCAACGATCACACATTGGCATTACAGTAGCTTCCACATTACTGCTCTTGCTTGAACATTGATAAGCTGCATCACTGGTTTTCCACCTTTTATTATTAGTTCAATGTCAGGATTACACTATTCCGGTAATTTAT
>NC_090880.1:27052774-27075274 GCF_036669935.1 Montipora foliosa
CAAAACTTTGCTTGAATTTTGTTGGTGCTAACGAGGCTAGCGAGGAGGATTAGCATAAAGACAAAAGAATAATTTCTTGGTTGCCTTTTATGAATACAGTCTGTAAACACCAAGTTCAACTAGTAATCCATTGACTCCTAATGGAGTGAGAATTCATATATTTTACTCTGTCAAATGCCAGAAAATTTTACTTGCCAGTGTGGGGAGGTTCAGGAGTCAATTGGTTAATTAATTCACCAGGGTTAACATAAAAATTATGTCATCTTCCACAATACACTAGCAAGAATGCCACCCTTTGAATATAACAGTCATAACAAAACCAGACGATTGTCAGTAAACATTTAATGACTGGTCCCAATCGAGGGAAACAGTTCATTTTGTTTCCGACAATCTCAATGTTTGCCCGAGGCGCAGCTGCGGGAAACAAAATGAACTGTTTCCCCAGGGACCAGTCATTAAGTGATTTGTTACATAGCACAAAAAGAAAAACGTGCAATGGCAACAGCAATGGCAGTCGTCGGTCAACATTCGCAGGTACATGTAGCAGTGCACTGCTACACTCTGACGTCATAGATTTTGCACTGTTGCCTGCTCAGAGACTTTTGGCGGGAAACAGTTTTATTGTTAGATGTCATGTGACCTCGAAGTAACCAATGAGAGCGTGTGCTGCTGGGGGAAAAAACTCAGCTATATAACAATTGAACTTACATGTGTATTCTACAATGTAATGGCCTAATATAGCTCCCTCTACATTGTACACGTAGCTCAATGGTATGTTACTTTTTTACGTTGATACTTGAGTACAGGGAGGGTCACAGGTTGCATTCCTGGTAGGACAACCTGGAACTTTTTCCCGAGTGTACCAGAGTCAACAAGGAAAACGTTACAAGCTAGAACAGGCAATATGGACAAGAATTAACAAACACACATTCATACATGTACACACAAGATGGCAGATCAACAAGACTACACATGGCTCTCTGTAATGCAGACTGAACTGTGACGTCAGCATGGTCACAAAGTTGTGACAGTGACACCCATTGTGGTCACAGAAAAAGCATCTGGTATAATAATTTAAAGGTCATACATGTAATTACAGTATGTTCACCTCTCATTACGAGCAAGCAGAGTTCTGTCCTGAGTATCCCTGAGTCAACATCGAAAAAATAATCCCTTCACTAATTATTTACCACTGTGACAGCAATCAAGCACAAACGCCCCTTGTTTCCTTGCGATTTAAGCTGGAAATTTCTGTGTGTCTATTGTTCTATAGGCGAACCTCATTTGCCTAATTTATTACCATTTTGGTACAAATAGGCTTGTTTTATCTGGTTTATTTCTCCCTTTGGCTTTAAAGTGGTACTACGACCAAAAAAAAATTTTGTTTTTCCTTTGGATTTCAAAACTATGTTAACTAAACACTAACTCACCCAAGTTTTAAGTTCTGATTTTAAAAAGACACCTGTTTATTTTAGCTGGAATTGTCTTATTTATTGGCCCGCCATTACTAACTTTAAAATCTTGAGAGAGCTGGGTCGAGGAGAAAATGACGTCAAACACGCACTAGTTTAAGAATGCAATGCGTGTGTACGCGGCCTAATTAATATGCAGCACGGGAGTTTTGGGCATTCAGACTTTTCAACCCGTGTTTTGCATATATAAAAAATTGCGTTTACACGCTGAAATTTTAAGCTAGTGAGTAAATGACGTCATTTTCTCTAGATCCAACCCTCTGAGGTCCAATCGGCCAGTTTTGAACGTGAGTAATGGCAGACCATGAAATCCAAAACTTACACTCAAAATAAACAGCCTTTGGATAAAACTCAAAGCTCAAAATTTTGCCAGTTAGGTGTTAAGCGAACACGCTTTCAAAATCTGAAGAAAAAAAGGAAATGATGTTTTGATCATAGTACCACTTTAAACAATAACCCTTCACTAATTATTTACCACAGCAACCAAGTACAAACGCCCCTTATTTCCTTGCGATTTAAAGCTGGAAACTTCTGTGCGTCTATTGTTCTATAGGCAAACCTTATTTGCATAATTTATTACCATTTTGGTACAAATAGGCTTGTTTTATCTGGTTTATTCCTCCCTTTGGCTTTAAACAAACGTCAGGCATTTGACCCTCCCACCTCCCCAGAGATGGCAAGCTTGTTGCCATCATGATGGCTCCCACTCCTTTTGCCTCTATGCTTGCCTCTCCTCACATCTTATATCTGCCTGGGGCATTTTGTAGTGAGGACTCCCGGTGATATTAATTGTATTAATTTTGGCTGTTTACAGTAATGATAATAATAATTATTATACTGTACATATCACATACTGCTCCTTTTATATAATCATATGAAAGGAACCACATGTAGACCATTGCCAGTAAACAAAGGTGTGATTTTCATACCAGTTCCAGGAGGTGTATGAGAGTGGCCACCACTGACGTGATCAATTAATAACATGAAAACAAAACCACAGCACAAGGACAAACCAATGAACACATCAGGTTCCACTTGTGAAATTTGGTGTTTTAGGCCACCATCACTCAAGTGTTTGTCCTTCGTATCAGAATCACTGTGTGAATCACCAGCAGTACCTGGTGACAGATGATTGTGGGAGGCATGACCTAAAAATATTAATGATAAAAAGCCATAACAAGCATTAATTTTGTACAAAAGGTAAAAAAGGAGTCACCCTATGTACACTGTTTTTCCTTACAAAAGCAACAAAAGGTTTAATATCCTCTAGGTAACCAAGCGTGAGGGCTTTACTTGGGAACAGTGGCCTGAGATTGTAGCAGTGCGAACTAAGCACAGCCAGGTCCGCACAAAAACGAGAGAGGGCCAAAAATCACCAGTACCGTCCCGAGAAAGTGAGGTTAGTAAGTTGTTTATTAAATGGCATTGTTTCTTTGAGGGATTGGACAATTCTACACTTGGCAAAATAATGTTCATCATCTTTGTCTTCCATCAGCAAACTTTGAATGGTAACCTTTTAATGTAAAACCTAATTCTGCTTACTTTTAATCATACTCAACGAAGCTACATGTGTGTGATCCTTGCAGTTATGAACGCAATTTTACTAATTGCATAGAGAAGCCTGAAAAATTCAGGACTTCAACGGGGTTTGAACCCATGTCCTCACGATGCTGGCATCGCATCCCTCCTCTCCCACTCTCTCCATTTTTTCTCTCGCCCCATTTTTTGCTTGGTCAAAACATTGTGCCCCATGGAAACGCTTGCTACACAGGCTGAGAAGCATGTAATTGCACAAGTTTGCTCTACGAATAAAACACTAATTTATTTATTAGAAAATGTAGCAAGGGTTCTCACCATGCTCCTCTGATTCATATAATGCATGTACACCCTCTGGAATTATGACGGCAAGAGCTGTTCCTACCAAAAGACCAGCACCAAGTATACTGATCATTCGTAAACGCTTCTGTTCACAGAAAGATTTACATGTAATTACATATAGGTACTTGAGGAGACAAGTCATTCACGTATTGAAAAGATATAAATTATGTGTTGTCTTCGTCTCAAGAATGGGAACACATTTTAACAATGAGTTCTAAGTGAGACTTTAAGGTCGGCTTTTTGTTAGGTAATCACATGACATGGAGTGCAATTTGGAATAAATATGTAGGCACAAGTAAACTTTTTCAAACACGAACAAAAATTTACAACTACTTATTCATTCCAAATAACATCAGAAAAATCATGTGATTCAAGGTGGTAAAGGAGAAGCAACACACTTGTATCATGCAAACACAAAAACGTTTCGTCATCCAGAGCTCACATTTGATTGGCTATCTCTGCATTTCTTTGTTCATTTACCAATCAGAATGCTTAGTTTGTTATTTATATTTGCACTGAATTACCTCTTCTCTGCACTGTGTTACCTGAAAACCATATTTTTCTTAGCCAGTCAGAATGGAGAAATTTTTCAATGTATGTTCAAAAGTAATGAGCATAAACGAAAGGATCAGTGGTAGAAACTTTGCAGCCCAACACCTTTCTAAATTTGACATTCAGCTTCTTGGAATGGACGGCTATGTCAGCTCTTTGATGATTTGTTACCACTTCATACAGAAACAACAGTCTTGTTTGCAATCAATGGGAAAAAAGACATACATACATACCGTGTAGCATGAAAGTTTTGCAGGTTCTATTTTTTGCGGATTTTGCAGATTGACCCCAATTCACAAAAAAATGGTTCCCCAGAATAAAATAACCCACAAAATAAAACGCTGCAAAAATTAACTCCCTTCAGTCAAATTAAGAACTCCGCTAAGTTATAATAAACAGATATGTGCCACTTAAGCTTACACAAGGGCTCTGGGCTGACATACATAAGGCACCGGTAGGTCTGTATTGCAAAAAAAAGAATATGTAAAGGAGAAAATGTTGAGTGTAGAACAATTCAGTACATTAGATTGGCATTAATGGGTCATTTGAAGGAATACCATTTGCCAGGGCCTCTGTAAACAGGCAAACCTTATATTGAAATTGTGTTTTTGTTGTTCATGGTAGGCAGGGGTTTCAATAAGTTTTGTAGTACCAGTAAACAGCTGGTTTTGTGAAGTAGGCGGTTGTAGCAAGAAAGGGGCTGTGAGGCCGTGGTCATGGGGGCATGCTCCCCCAGAAAATTTTGAAATCTAGGCGCTTGGAAATGGCATGTCCAGCAATCTGGGCAACAACATCAGTCACAAAATTAATATTTTATTAACACGTAGACACATGGCCAAGTAAGAGGACAATTTTTTTGCACTCTCTATCTCTTGTTGAAATAGGACAAAACATCACCTCCAGCTGTGCACTTTCTAGTTGTGTCTACTATTTTTAACAAACAACAAATGGAAAATTGGAAGGACCCAGTGAAAGTGATACAAGAAACATTTGGCACTAGTCTTTCTCCTCTATTCATCTAACATGGTGGAGTAGATATCGCACTGGGGTGTGAGTGGCTAGGCTGAGTGCAAATAACTAGGAATTTATAAAAATATCCAACGTCCAAAAAGGAACAGAAAATACAGCAAAAGGTTTCTTGATATTTAGTTGTTTTATTGAATGAAAATATTAAAATGGATCGAAGTTAAACTGTGAGAATCGTGTAATTTATCAAAAAATTAGGTGGCGATAACTTTGGGAGTAGCCAGCGAAATTTGCCGGTTGCCGGCTTTTAATGAAACCTCTGGGAAGGGGTAGGCTTTTGGTTTTTTTGTTGTTCAATACGGTATAAATTATAAGTAAAGTGACATACCAATTACAAATATTTGCTGCTTCTCTGCTGTTTGAACAGAGAATCACAAAAATTAGTTTCAAGCAGAAATTTCAGTATTCTTGAACTGCAAAAATTTGTTCCCACAGACCACAAAAAAATCGCCAATCCGCCAAATAGAACTCTCGCAAAATTTTCATCTTCAAAAGTCATTAAATCTATGTTTTTTTCTAGTTGTAGGTGTTTTTTTATAAAAGGGAGCATCCTGCTCGTCAAAAATGCTAGTTACAAGTTGTACTATTGTCTTGCTAAATGCAACTTGTTTTTTTCATGGATTTATTTGCAAACAAGCTTCTTTGTTTGTTCGCCTACATGTATGCCCTCTTGTCGTCTTGATCGTTTTGTTGCTTAATTAGGTCAAGATCTTTTCCAAAAGTTGTTCAACATCAAGTTATGAAACTGCTGACATATTTTCATTCCAAGCTTCAGTATAGTACCCTGAATGACCGATCTCTTTCGAGAAGGATATAAATTATCAACGGCTCCCTACCACAGGTTCACCACGGAAAAAAATATTAATATAAGATACACGTATGGCCTTTTCATTTTGTCGTAGACGGCGTTCTCAACACTGGTCAATACAATTTGTAAATGCATAATAATTAAGCAAAATAGTGGAAGAAAATAACAAAGTAATCAACCAAATCCTTAAAGAGGTAATCATAGAAACAAAGAGGATTCTACAACGCCAAATACATGTAGCCTTTACTCATGATCACATATCCTACCTCAGACATCGTGAAAGCTAATGGGATAGCACCGGCGACATAACATCCCACAAGCATGCAGAAACTTAACCCAAACAGCCTAGTTATATCGTCGTCCATTTTACTTCAGATAAGCTATTCATCAAAAGAAGATAAAATATATTGTTTCTGATCACTCGAAAATGCCATGAACCTCACACTCGAGCACTCGCTACTTTCCCAAAATTTACATTCTCAGGCTTTTTGCGACACGCGTCCGCTTTGCTAAGTAACCACGCTTTTTTCTCTACGACTTTCCAATTAGGCTTAAATGAAGTATGGGTTGATTTATTTCCGCTTGTTTTCCAAGAACTGAAAACGCTAACGAAGCAAAATGAGAAGTGGGATGATTTTTCACGGCAGGCAGAGAGGTAAGTGAAGCGTTAGAAGTATTCTGTCATAATTTTTTCCCTTTAATTGGTATAAAAAGTGTCAAAGTATTTTCCAGCAAATATCCAAGAAATGAATATTGTTACGAACTGTTTTTTTTTTAATTCGAGACAATAAACCGAATCTGAATCTTTCTGCTACCTCCCAAGGGATTTTTTTAATTTCAATACGTTGTATAAAATAAGTTGCCTTGCAATCTACGGAAAGCTGGAGGAAAGAATCTGACGTTGAAAGCAAACCTTGTTGGTTGTTGTACTTATTCAAATAGTTCTTTCATTTGAAAAAATTGTTGTTTCCTAGAAAGTTAAGTGGGCATTCTCTGAAAGTAATCCATATTCACGGAACGAATTAATGTTCTTCCGACCACTAGTGAAGATGGACTACCATTGCACGATAAGAAACCTTTGTGTAGAGCTCAACCATCGCGCGTTTTAGCAAGAATCATTGCAACATTTGATGAAAGCATGATATATTATAAGCTATTATAGCCTACGTAGGATTCGCGCGACTGTTTTCTCTCTCGCGAGCGCCATTTGTCCTGTTTGAGAACCCTGGAATCTCTCTAATAGGCGACTGGTTTATGACTCGTTTTTTAGCCTCAATGAATCATCCTCAGCTTCTATTTCTTAATTCTCTGCTTTATTTTCAACTATACATTTCTATTTCTATTTCTTACGAAAGTCGCCCATATGAACTTCTCCAAGCTCTGAAATAGCTTCATTAGTACTATTAGCAAATCTCGCCCGAAATTTATCCAGTCATGTCGCCCGAGTCCCCGGGTAATGTCGCCCAAAAAGTTGTTCGCGTGTAGTAATTGAAAATTGCGCTGACAGAAGTCGATGTAAACTACTTGATTTAAGGATGGTGCCATTGTTATTGCGCATACGTTTTGCGCATCTCCAGATATTCGGATTTCCTATCGGTAGTGCTTACTAATGTAGGGCTATTTTGCGCAGTTTAAATTTATGCGGAGAAAGCAGAACTTAGCAAGTGCTCTTCCGAGATAAATAAGCTTTAATCTGGAAAGGAACGCCATACATTGCCTTCTATTTTAAAGCTTTTTGCTAATATTGTTGATAAATTACCTTTGAAAAATGCGTGGTTACCCCCAATTTCCTTTTTGGATTTTAACAACACTTGTTGAGATCATCTTTTCCCGCATATTTATAAAGCCGCGCAAAAATACCTTTGAATTAGTAGGCACCGTCCTTAAGCATTTCAATCGAAACTTACGATGGGAGTTTGAATGTGCCATCACGATATACCAGGTCTCTGCTTTTGCCAGAAGTTCTGATAATGACACTATATTGACCATTATTTGGGTACAAATGAAATTACAAAGTAACAATTTAAATGTAAACATAACACAGTTAAAAGTCCCAAAACAATATATTTACATTGAATGATTCATGTAAAAGTTATATTTGTAAGAAATGTTTCCCTGCGTAGCTATGGTTCAAAAGAAGATGAAGTGCAGAAGGGCGCTTTTCGTGTTTCTGTCGTACCATTTCTTTTTCCTTGGGCGTGTAAATGACTTCGCTTCTTTCCCTCTTGCACGTATACCACGCAGGCGAAAAAGAGGGAGAGAAAGAAGGAAGCAAAAAACTGCCACAAACATGAATTCATGCTCAAAGGCAAAACTGTGATTCATTTTCTCGACTGAATTCCCCTAAAGGTTCCTTGCTCGTGAAGAAACAGATTTTCCTTCTTTGTTTGCACAAACGCGGATTAGAACAAAGAGGTATTCTCTTCTGTGTATCACAGAAATGTTTTAAGAATCGAGATTCCTCCGTTGAACGGCAGAAATCAAGTGACATCGACCCGACTTTCGTGACTAATTTAGGGACTTTTGAATAAAACAAGTTGATTTCAAATGGTTTTGTTGAAAGACTGGTCATATCATTCTAGTCAACATAAAGCAACTGAAACATGTTGTGGTGTAAAACAATGGTCGTTCTAACAAATGAGGTGGGCCTACAAACCGTGAATAGCGCAGGGCTATAATCTTTTCTTATCAGTGTTTATAGGATTTTCTCTTTCTTAGGTTAAGTTCTGAGAGACCTCACACGTGCAATCACTTTAACTGGCCAAGGGTAGAGAGGCGTCCAAGAAATGGTTTTCAGTGAAGTTTAGAATGTAACGGTGGTCAGAACGAAGCGTGCATTCAGCTTTCACCCCAGCATTGACAATGGATGAAGAGGGAAGAGTTACTAATGAGATGTTTGGCAACAATCAGCAGCAAACTCTGAGCCAAAACACAAGCTCAATTGAGACAAGAACCGATGATGACTTAACCACAATCCGATCAAAGTTGGAAACACTTCCCTTCGAAGATGAAAAAGAGAAAGTTGCGCTTCTCAAGAATGTTCAGTGTTTACAAGATTATCACGTAATTCAAATCTTTAACCTTGCTGTGGCTCCTTTGCAAAAGTGCATGAAGAAACCTTCGGAGCTCGTCCGCGAAGTAACGAAGCTTTTTGAGCTTTGCGTTTCTTTCTGCTATACTGACATGCCCAAACGAATTGCCTTCTATTACTATGTCAAAGCCTTAAAATTCTGCTTTCCCTCTCCACCAAAACACTGCCGTACGAGTACAGTCGTTTCCCTGCTACTCCAACTCGTGCAGGATTTTCAGGAAGGGAAACTGATTGTAAACACTGCCAACAAGACAGAACCAGCAGCCAATTTGGAGAGACTGTCGAGGCGAACAAACCATTTCGTTGACGATATTTTGGCCATTTTCGACAAAAGAAGAGACGGGGGTTGCATTGAAAAGATTTTCGCCCAAACAGTTAGGTTTGCTACCGCGGATGCAGAGATTGTATCTAAATACCAGACGGTCCAGTCTGTTTTCTTCCCCAATTGGATCAAACTGCTGAGACTAGAGAACGTCAGCAATAGCTTTGCAGCTGGTTTAGCCAAGGTGGATCCCTTACAATGGCAAGAGCAACGTGTATCGCATTCGGCTTCTTTTCAACCAGGTCTTACAGACCTTACAGGTATCACAGACGTTACATGTAGTCTTCAAACAATGCAACTTGTTTATACATCAATTGTCTGCAATGTTGTGGGTATTGTGGAAGATATGAAGAGTAATGGGAGCGAAGTTAGCCTCCTCTCTACTAAGAAAAGGCAGGATGTATTCTTTAGGTACATAGATCACTTTTTCCACCATCCTTTCATAACAGAAACATCTCTTAAGCTAATATCAACCACCAGCATCAACAATAATGTCCTTGAAGAGGTTCTCAACCTGTTCTGGTGCCAAGGTCCGTTACCAGATTCGCCACAAACAGAAGCTAAGGCACAGGCATTTAATAATTTATTTAAAGTCCTGTCCTTACTTCCAGATGGAAACCTGGTCTACAAAGTACTCAATTTCTGGAGACGAACGTCTCAGACTAATGAAAAAGATTACCGTATTCTCGCAAGTTTAATGGCCTTGTTTTCCGAAAGACTACCCTGCGAAGAAGCTCCTTGTCAAGAAGAAAGAGCAGATAAGATACTAAATTTTTGGAAGAGGCTCCCAGTTTCTCTACGTCCTACCAACGACTCGGTGTTCTCAATTAATGTGATCAAGCAACTCACCCTCTGTGAAAACTTGTCATTTAAATCCAAGGAAATTCTTCTTCGAGAACTAAATAATTTGGCCAAGCAATTCAAGGGACAAGAGGAAAGAAACGTTTTCCAAGAAATTATTGGAGGAGTACGAGAAATCAGTCATTGCATAGATGAGCTACTCAGCGAGATCCTCGATTTTCTCAAACGTTTTGTTAATACAGACATTCCAATGAAGACCATTCCCCACGAGGTGTTGCAACTACTGTCCTTGGTATTGAAAACTTCAATATCCGGTGACAGACGATTGAAAGTCCTGCAGAAATCAAAGGAGTCTAGAAAGGGCTTATTAGTCAGTAGCGGCCTGTTAGACGTGATTCGGAAGTTTCATCTCGAAGAAGGTGGAGCCAACGAGTATTTTGACCTGATGTGTTACATAGTATTTGACATCCTTGAAGAAGATGACCATCTTTGCAAAGAATTCTTCGAAGAGCACTTTCGACAGCCAGGCATGGGCAACCTAGGCATGACCGACTGTGAAAAGTTGCAACTTTTTACAGAACTGAGAAGTTTTTCAAAGACAATTGATAACACTCCAGATGTCCCTGACCAACTACGCCTTCATTTTGCTTCATCCATTGTCCTCGTCGTTCAGTCAGTTAGATTTTCTGGTAAAGAAAAGCTCTTGTTGGTGAGGAAAGTCTTTGATATTTTCCTTTACAATTCACAGCAGGGAATTGAAAGAGCTTTACATCATCTTATTCCTCTCGATTACTCAAACAACAGCACTTCTTTGAGCAACAAGAGACATTTAGAAATGTTCCTGACATTTGATGAGGTCTTTATCATAATGGCCGATTTAACTATGATGACAAACTTGTCAAGAATTCCGGCAAGCAAGAAAAGATCCCTTAGCAGTGTTCTTTCAGCGATAAACTCAGACTTGATTTCCCGGGATAGGCTTGTGGATATATATCGTTTCATTGGTTCCCAAGAAGATTTAGATCGTGTTTTTTTTAATTACTTCTTGTCCGTTCTTGAAGCAGCCATCCAGGCGTTCAACTCAATGGACAAAATACTTGAAGTCTTCCAGGCACTACGGCGTTTTCTAGTCGGTACTCCTTCCGATCTGATTCCTCTCAGCATGCTTAGTTTTGAATATATGCTGCAAAATCAGATCGAGATGCAAAAGATGGCCAGATTTGTTGAAGAGGTTATCATGAAGTGGGATTTCGCACCACCTAAGGTCTCCGTTCTTTCCTTTTTGAAAGTTCCCCAGCTTCTTTGGAAAGCCTACACGGCTACTGACTCAACAACCAGGATACATCGTTTCCAGGGGATTCTCAAAGAAACAAATGAAGATGTAGAGCTGTATTGCACGGAGTTTAATACAGCTTTGCGGGACAACGTCAGGAGAATTTCACCTTGTGAGCTCGAGTGGCTTATTTTCCATTCACCCCTTTCAAATGACGAAGCGGGCGTGGCTTTCAAACTGTGTTTTCGTTCCTTAAATTTACAAATGAAATGCTTCCACACTCCTCTTGCAGTAAAAATTGAAAAAGAAGAATTGGTATTTTTACCCCAAGAGACAGTACCAGAACAGCATTTCGGCAGCAAGGACATGATTGCGCATGCTCCACACAATCTTGCTGAGACATCCGTGGCAGTCCGCTCTCAATCTGTGAAGTCTTTTTCAGCTCCGGTCACTCTTGCCGAGGAAGTGATTCAGAACTTAAAACGTTTACTTGGGCAAGGCGAAGATATCTTGAAAACTGCAATGTCGCTTTGGAAAGATTTCCGTCCCACATTTCCTTTAAAGTGTTGTAGGCAGGGATGTCCTGGAACTTTACCATCACTTGACGAGTACTTGGAAATGATCTTGTCCATTTTAGCAGTATCATCAACTAAAGAAGTTGCTTTTTATTGGGTGCACGTGCGGCGAAACCGCCATCATCTGTCCCAGTATTTAGATGTTATTTTGAAAGCTTGTCGAAAGACTAGCGCAGCAGAGTACTTGGACGAAAAATCTCGATTGAATTTTCACGATGCCGTTTACACAACAATGGAAAGGTCGTCCGCTTCTTCGTTCTTGTTTTTTGGCATGGTGATTCAACAGCCCTCTGTCTCATGTTTCCAGTTCGTCAAGCCACAGCTGAAGCAACTGAGCAACGTGCTTGGAAGCAGGTTGTCTGTTGAAGAGACACTAGCAGTACTTGACCTTTTTCAAGTCAGTGTCCCAGCTGGCGTTACAGTCGGCCATATCGCCTCACTCTGGTCATGCAAGAAAGAAAGATTGGAACTAATCAAACGTATGAAGTGTTACTGTAACAAAGAGGACACGTCTTCCTTGCAGAATGATCCGGCACAAAGTAATTTTGTGTTGCAGCTTGCACAAGCCTTTGGTCGGTTGTGTATGAATTCGTGTAAAGATCTTCTAGTAAGGTTCCAGGAACTTGATGTGCTGTACGATCCAGAGGATGCATACGGTCTCAATCGTTTGCCCAATTGGCGTCAGTTGATGATAGCTGATGGATTTCCCGTTATCGCTATTGACAGCTGGTGCGTAGCTTTCTTGACTACCCCGCTAGATCACCTAACATCGCGCGATGTGGATGCAATTGTTGATCTAAAATCAGACACCTTACAACTTGTAGCCTCTGTGTCTCAAAGAATCAAACACTGCCTGTTTCCTGAAGATGGTTTTAAAGATTTCCAAGAGAACGGAAACGGTATCAAAGGGGCACAATTCAAGGAACGCCTTCGGCTGGCCAGATTGCTGGGGGAATTCATCAATGTATTGAAAGTAAGAAAACCCGAAGGAAGTAAGAAAGATGCCGCCATCACAGAAAAAGTTGTTCAAGCTTGCAATGAACTTTGCAACGCTCATGAAAATCAAAAAGAAGACAAGAAGGAAAATCAAGAAGAAATCAAGAAGAAGAGAAAAAAAGGGAACGATCTCTACAAAATTCATGGCCAGAATCTTAAGGCTCTATTCGTCGAGATTTTTGGAAAGCAACAGAGATCGAATAATAATGCAGAAGATCAAACCACTATGACACAGCAAAGCGTATCAGGAGCGGGGTTACCTTTTACAAGGCAGACATCCTATCTTCACGAAAATCTCCCAAGTGTCCTAAGCCGTAGTGAAGTGTATGACCCATTGTTGTTTCTGCTCAGGCGTTGGCTGTCAGCGGTGGTCGCCAAACCAGTCCTGTCTCTTCATGTAAAAAAGATTGTCCAGAGTCTTTTTTCATTTGAATTTTCCAAATCAAAGCAACCGAAGGAATTGCACGGCAATATTCAAGATCGCATTTTATCTCTTGAAAACAATCGAGCTCTCATTGCTCAATTGCAGGCGGCAGGGTACAACCGGAAGGGTCAGAGCTCTCAAGTTTCGAAAGATTTGTGGTCTTCCCCATCCGTGGAATGTTCGGGATACCTAAGCGGTCAAGAGTCGGCGGATGACAGAAGGTTCAGAAAGAAATTGGCCCGGACCCTGAGAGCTGTTTGGAGTGAATGGAGGGACATCCTTTTCATGTGTAATGTGGTTTCCATAAAAGTGGGAGAGGAGGACGTATGTGCAAAAGATCTTTTTGGTGTTCAGTCGTCATTGGAAGAGATGGAGGAACAGTTGTCGGCCGTAAAGAAAACAATCAGTCAGTTTACCTCAGAAGACCTTGCAAGACGAGTGACTCAATTGGTGAGAAAGGAACAACGGCACAGAGTCAGGATTAAAAAATTTCACCAAAAGAATAAGGTAAGAAACGCTCATCATTGGTGTCAAATGTTTCAGTTCTCTCTTATCTCTTCGAAGTAAGAGCCTTTTGGCCTTCCCATTTACCAGAGCCCGGTTGTTCGAAAGCCGATTAACTTGATCCTAGATTAGCGTAAACTTTTGCTTCATGTTTTCAACTTTTCAGGGAAAGTTTAATTTCTTGTGCTTATTTTTGTTTTTCAAGATTGACTGCTTCTTATGAAAAGTTTTGCCCAATATCAGCGTTGAACAGCATTTGGGAGTAGAGAAATAAACTCTTTAATTTTTAACCTAGGGTTAGCGTTAATCAGCTTTTGAATGTCGTAAGATTAATTAACCGTAAAACATGTTGTTTGAGGGAGGCGATGACCTCTTCGAATATTGAGGAGCTTGAACAAGGAGTTGAAGGACGTATGAATGTTAAAATACAACTTCGCGTTAATTCAGTCTCTCTGCGATCATCCCAAGTCGTTCGACATTGATTGTGTGTGCAAACGTTTTTGGAATATAATTGGTGTGGATGTGTGAGCGGTTTGGAGAGAAGATTGAAAACATATCGTTAAGTACTCACGTCTTCCATATAACCTCAAATTTGATCATTTCGCATCGTTGTCAGGACGATTAAGCCTGGTTTTCACAAGCGACGCAAGTGAAAACGAACGTCGACATAAGCGTAACTCAACCACAGTCTCCGTCATTTTGTTGAAATGCTCAGACGTAGGGAATCTGGAACAGACAAGATTTTCTTGTGCTTTTTTTTTGTTTCGTTTTCACAAAACGCAAGTGAACGCAAATATAAGCGCAAACAAGGAAAAGGAAAAATTTGGATTATTGGGCTTGTGCTTATGCTTGTGTTAACCCCGTTGTCACTGTGAAATCAGCGCTCTTATGCTTGCGCTGGCATCGCCAGTGAAAACCAAACCCATCGGGAAAGAAATGTACCGAAATGTAAAACGCACGTGCGCGGCGTGGAAAGCCATTGTTTTTGTTCATTAATCGTATTGCAATCTTCTGCTCTCGTTCTCGTTGTCTTTGCTTAAGCTCCCCGTTAACGTCTGCACGAAGACCAAAAGAAAGTGGACGACTGTCTCATAACAGGGAGCTCGCGCAAGGATGACGACGAGATTGCCACCAAACATTAGGTTTAGCGGGCAAAAAAAAATGGCTTTGCACGCCCCGACCGTGCGTTTCACATTTTGTTACAGTTCTTAGCCGTTCTCGCTTTGACAACGATTTGCAGTGATCAAATTTGAGGTTTTGTGGAGGACGAGATCACCTGACGGTAAATTTTCAATTATATTACTGACTAAAATCCCTGTGTTTTGAGTAGTTTGATCCCGTAATAGCTATAAGGAATCAAATTTGTCAATGTTCTATAACGGTCATCTGAATGAAAACATGAGTATATGAGAGTAAACTCGTGTATAAAAAAGATGGACTGTCCCGTCGCATTCGACGTATGAGTGTTAGATGGTTCACAGGTCATTCCTTGTGTTTATGTCTCACACGAAGCGCGGAACCCGTGTACGTGATTTGCAGACAATGAAGGGCATTTGGACGCGGATTATTAGGCAACGGGACCAGTGCAATGGCTCCTCAGGGTAATCCCCTAACCCAGGAAGGAGGGCTCAGGTGGACTATTGCTTGCCAAGGGCGAACATTTTGGCTATTGGATGGAAGGAGGCGGGGAAGGAGGCGCCTTAAGGCTCAGGCAAACGGCTTTAACATTTGTTTCAACATCCGTTCGATGTTGTTGAACACAGCGATGTTGAAAGCATTTGTCCCGACTCCCCCCCCCCCCCTCCCCCCCCCTCCTCCTTTCAACCATGTTGAAACATGTTGAAACAGGGGTCCCAAACGGTTTCCACATTGCTGTAAAAATCGAACGGGTGGTGGAAGGAAATGTTGAAGCCGTATAATTTGCCCGGGGCCCTTACTTCTCCATTCTAGACCGGCTCCAAGGAAATTCCACATGAATGTATATGTATATCCAGCCAACAGGAAGACGCATGACATTGCTGTTTGTTGTTTCAGAATTCCAAGGCAAGTCAAAGCGAAAGAGGCGAAATGAAGAAGTTTGTAGCCGTCTGGGAAAACCGATTTCTTGAAAATGTCAAATTGTGTTCTGAGCGAATTCCAGGTGAGTTGCATATCCATGAGCCCGATCTATGGAAAGAACGATAATGCAACAGTTCAGATTGATACGAAACTTGTGTCAGAATTTTTAAAACTACCTGACGTAAAATAATTCTGAGCATCAGTGCCAGTGGCCATAGATAGTCTTGTTTCCGAAGAAGATTGCATCGTCGTGAAATCACGGATGGTTGTTGTCATTAGTGGTACAGTGATAGGACTGATCGCGTGCGCGTCGATTCGCTCGATGCTTGCGGAGAAATTGCAGGTTGATCTACCTATGTAACATGTTCTGTGTAATCATTCCTATTTAAGGATGCTACGCGCCGAACGGCTTTCATTCCGAGAAACCTGTCCTTTGTGCCCTCTCCGTGGACAACAGAATTCTGACCGTTTTTAAGGAGGAGAAACGTGGGAAGCGAGAGGAAATTGAAAATGTTGAGGTGAAGCTTTTTGAGGCGGGAATGTTCGTGTATGGATTGCACTCCAGTGGACATGATTACGTCACTGATGAATTGTGGGTCGCATTTTATAAGATGCTTTTGGAAGAAGGACTGGTGCCTAGAATTGTTTTGTCCAACGAAAGCCCTGGATTCGACTGGATTAAGAAATACGCCGGTATACAAACAGGTGAGTGTCTCTCGAACAGTATCTTGAACTCGGATGCGGAACTGCAGAGCGGTCATGTCATGTGGGTGTTCTAACCCTCGCCGCTTTTGAGGGACGGGGGCGTGACCTTCCGTTTGACAGTATTATCCTGCCTTAATGCAGCCTTCACATTACTGGGTATGTAAGAATGTCCTTTTGTTTCATGACCGTTCCTCGATCATTTGACACTGCCATTCAAACTGATGAAGATTGAGCCATTTCCGTCAATTGATTGAATTTTGAAAGATTTCTATAGCTACGTTATGGGTTTTTAGCCCTTTTGTAAGAAAGATTATGTATCCAGAACCTGGTATGAAAATTCTTGCTTCCACGATATTGTAGATTGCCGAAAGTTCGTGTCCTCGATTTCTGTTCAGGGCGGGCGTCTGCCGTCAAATCTCAGTGGCTTTTTTTATCTTGCGTCTCCGGAAATTATCCTCGCAATCAATGATGTGGAAAGCTTATCTTTTGAATTTTTTAATCTGAAAGGTACCTGTTTTCCCTAAAAGCCTTTGTAAAGGAAGTTCAAGATGACAAAAAATGAGTATTTTCTACTGGCAATGCTCTTGCATTATTCTTCTTTATAGTGAAAAGGCTTTCATATCCCAGCTGGCAATGGGAGTTGCATGACTACGGGATAGTCCCACTTGAAGAGGATTATTTCGACTATCTTCCAGTACACGCTTGTTTATTCCCTGAACTTCGCGGGCTAACAGAGTTTGTCACTCTCACGATGGAAAACGTATCCAGCTTTCTGTTCCACGATTTTAAGGTATATTTGTAGTCGTTAGTCTGCGAGCAAGCTTTCCACAAATAGACAGCGAGAGCTGTGAGGTTCCCAGTCCCAGGCTTCTCTCGGCTTCGCCGCCTCTTCGCCGCTCGCATGATTGTCGTTGCCCTGTCGTGGATGCAACTCGAAGGCTAACAAGGATGAGCCTTGCTAGAACCAGCTTTCACTCGTCCGGTCGTTTTGTACAAGCTATAGTGTTTTTTCGTGCCATCAAAAACCACTTCGTTTGACATCATATATTTCACAAAATCTTCCCGTCAGAAATCAAAATTTCGCAGTCCTTTTCTAAATAACATGCTTACTGTTTGACTTTTGATATAAACTTGAAAAGAGGCTCCGACACATTTTTCCATGTCAAAAGAAAGTATGTCATACAACATACCCTCTCGTGGAGAGATTTTCGAGTTCAATTAATTGACTTGACTTAAGGATTTCTTATAATACAATATATAATACAAAAGCTCGAGGATGTTCAAAACTGACAAGAAAGTTCTTTGTATTATTGTTGTAAGTGACCACAAAATTAATTTCTCAACCTGCTCATGCTGTTTGGCCAGAGCGACCATGAAACTGAACTACTTGTCGATACCGTCTACCGCGCTGGCTTTTTAATTTGTGCCAAGCAGAGAGTTCGTCCGAAATCTCGTTCTTCATTGCACTTTCACTCTTTTCTTCGTTTCTCCAAATGCGCATTTGGGTATCTAGAACGTATCGTTATTCTTTCCTCTTTGCTTTTAATAATTTATAGGAAGCGCATATTGTAGAAGAGAAAGAAGAACGAACAAGACAGATGGCCGGGAAAGCCATTGAAGAATTGAAGAAAGACGAATCAATCAGTGAAGAGGTTGTTGGAAAATTGACGTTTGCCGTCAAAGAGACGATTAAGAAAATCGTCGATGGACAGCAAGTGACTGAGGACAGTGTGAACCAATTGATTGCAAAGAAAAAAAAATCCAGTGCTCAGCGTAATGCTAACCAAATGACAGTGGCGGAAAGTTTGGAACAATACAAAGCAGTTGTTCTTCGAGCCTGTGAAAAAGCTCGTTCAGAATTCCCTGAAAGTCCTCAAAGGTTATAGGGAAATTTTTGCCGACGCCATTCTCGTTTTGTATACTTTTCTGGGGCTCCTAACGACCGAATTTTTACAACGTTGCTTGAATTTCTAAAGGGAACCTACCCTGTGGTTAATGAAAAAATTTAAACCGAACAAAATAATTATTTCAGTCAAATTTGGTTCGACAATTTTGTTCCTAGAAAGTGTTTGTCTTGAAACAAAGGAAGTTTAGAATCACTTATTTTCACTTTCAAATTTACCGGGCGGCGCCATCTTGGATAATAGACCATTTTTACAGTTCTGTGCTCAGTTATCAGGCCTTTGAATAAAAGCGAGGCTGGAGTTGGCCTTGCTTTGATACAAAACTCATTGCTTGTCCTATGTAAATAGAAACTCGTTAGCATTACAATAACATGATTTACCTAAGAAAAGCTATGAGGTTTGTATCAAAGCAAGGTCAACTTCAGCCTCTCTTTTATTTAAAGACCTTTCACACAAGGAGCTTTTGTTTTAAAACAATAGGGCAACCGTGTACGTCACAATTATTCAATATGGTCATTTATTTCGGATACAAACGCTTTTATTGGAAAAAGATCGAACAATTTTGATGGTAAACATTATGTTCTGTCAATCAAAGCTATTTTCTCGTTTTAGTGGAGGTTCCCTTTAGGATTTTTTCTACATTCGGCTTGACACTGTACGTTGAGTGAGTTGGAGTTGCCCTACAAGATGTTTATCGGTTTGAATGTTCTAGGGTAACGTGCTGGGCGAAGTCGTCCAAAAGTCAATCGCAAAAGGTCGGCTCGAAAATACCAGCTTTCTTAGAAGTCTATTATTTTTTTTGGTGTTTTTAAGGAACGTTGTCTTTAAATACAGTTCCAAACTAGATTTTAGTGGCAATTATAGAAGTTATAAATATGAAGAGATTTATTGATCGATGGTGACTTGCGAATACTCTATCACTGAGCTAAAATGGTCGCCGTTCTAGTATTCTTTTGTTTTCTGGCAAATTAGCCCTTTTGGACTCGCTTTGAAACGTAAAATTCAAAAGAATATTTAACCTTGAACGAGGCCAAAAGGGCCAATAGGACATTTGCATAGACCTTAATTTGCATAAATGGCAAGGTACATCCTAAGCCTCACATTCATGTGAAAAATCCTTTGTCTAGAAACATAAGTACGGGACTAAGGATGTACAGTCAAAGTATTGTTATTCAAAGTTAGGCGCCATTTATGCAAAGGGTCTATGATGGCGTCATTTGACTACAACTACCAGAATCCTTCACGATTTCTTTTTCTCGTACTAATTAGAACTATTGTAATTTTTACCCCGCTGGGAAAACAAAGTTTAAATAAGAAAAGAAAAACAAACTGAATTCTGGTAGTTGTAGTCAAATGACGTCATCATGAAAATGTATTATTCGCAATTAAACAACAAAATACTAAAATGGTGGCCATTTTGGAGTAAGGTGTATATAGAGCAAGTCGGAACTTGTCTCTGTCGATTGAGAGGATATTTTTGGTCCATAAGCTTCCACAACTGTTAGCATGTCAATCCAGGTTGTCATTTTTTAACCAATATTAATGTTGATGTAGTCAAGTTTTTGCGTATATATTATTAACAGTTACGTAATTACATGATTTATCACGTGCAATTTGAGATAAAATAACACTCGCAAATTTTTCAAAGAGAATCGAGTTCTACTTTTCGCAACGCTTCTCGCAACATTGCAACGAATTTCTCAAGCACAGCGTACATCTGTCCTAAGACTAGTATGGAGAGTTTGTGGTATTATCCAATGAAAATGTCTCTTTTACGTGCGTGACACTGGTACAGCAACTTATCTCTCAATGTGAAAACTTCCTTCACCTGAACAAATAGGCCATTTCCGAGTTCATGGCTGCCTCCTCTTCAAAGCGAGTCTAAGTGCGAAGTTTTTCTTATGAAAATTAGTTTTCATTCATATGTAAAGTAGAACTAATTAGTATCACAAAAACTTCACACCTAGACTCGCTTTGAAGAGGAGGCAGACATTAACTCGGAAATGGCCTATTGCGGCACAAGTAACAAGAAGATTTTTAAGTGTAACAGTGTCTCTGAGGATAAGAACAATAATAATAATAATAATAATAATAATAATAATAATAATAATAATATGTGTGAAAATGGAATTGATAAGATTCTCAACTAATATCAAGGATATGTTTTGGAAGATTTCTCAAAGTCAATTTTAAGTTTTGAATTTGAATTTTATTTTACTTTTACAAACCTTAAGCATGAGTAACACAGGAAGAGGAAAGAATAGGGCCGAATGATATGAAACTTGTACAGAGGTTTGTTTATTTATTGGCTGAAGTAGGAAATAGAGCGGTTTTGAATTGAGTGTCGAAAGTAATAGGCCTTATTCACGATAGCGGCCATGTTGATTTTAAAATTGTCATGCAAATTAGCCATGGCTATGCTGGGGGGCAAACATTGGAAAAAAGGCAAATTGCGGAAAATCGGCTCGTCGAACTATTGAAATAACACTGCTAAAAGTACATTTTAGAATTTAGAATTAAGTACCTTTTGTAATAATTTTATATCTTTTGATTGCCTCCGACAATTTGACTTTCTACTTCGTTATCTGCTAATTTTCCACTAAAAATAAACATCGAAGTAACTATTTCACTACTTAAGTGATAAACATTCAATGAACGTGAAACAAATCAACTGTGTGGCTACGATGTTCGTTATAACCTCTCGTACTTGTGTTGTTTGCCCCCTCACAAGTGTGTTGCTAATTTGCATGATAATAACAAATCCAACATGGCGGCCATCGTGAATAAAGTCTATTAGTGAATTGCTTTAGTTTTGCATTACTTCACTCAGTGATTGGTTCAAAGTTCTCGCGCCACTTTTTCAACCAATCCGAAGTGAAACCAAAACCAATCGTGCCTCGCGAGTGCAACATTTTCCCGCGCTTTGTGTCGCTTTTGTTGCGATTGGCCAAAGTAATTACTTTGGTTTTGGTTTTACGACACTATTGAAACTCGCTCTAATAATAATAATAATAATAATAATAATAATAATAATAATAATAATAATAATAATAATAATAATAATAATAATAATAATAACAACAAGAAAAAGAAGAAGCTCGAAGACCAGACATTGTCTTCGTTAATAAGCAAGCAAAGGAGGCCATGATCATTGACGTCGCCATTTCAGGAGATGCGGGAGTAAAAGACAAAGAACTGGAGAAAATAGAGAAGTACCAACTTCTTATTAGGGAAGAAATAAGAAAGTCATGGAAACTGAAGAAAGTGACTGCCGTACCAATTGTGATCGGAGCATTAGGGGCTGTATCTGATAAGTTTGACAAACACATTGAAAAACTTGGCACCACCATCAGACTTGAAGTGATCCAGAAAACTGCTCTGTTGGTAACGGCTAGACTCCTAAGAATTGTTTTGGCTCTTCAGGGAAACAGGAGAGGACTCCCTTGGGAACTTTAGGAACTTGTTGTTACTCGCTCTTAAGGGAAACAATTGACCAGGCCAGGAGCACCTGTTAGGCCAGTGATTTTACATAATAATAATAATAATAATAATAATAATAATAATAATAATAATAATAATAATAATAATAATAATGCCAACTACGACTGAACGAAGCGGAACAATAGATGGCAATGAAAACACTACTACTACAGAACAAAGCTGTAATGAGCCAAGCGAAGAATACATCACGATGGCCAACAATGCAAAGAAATGGTACGAAATAACTTGTCAAGTTAAAGAGAGAAACTGGTCAGAAAGAACGAGCAGTACTTTTTGTAAAAACGTCCCTAATAACAAGGACATTAAAGAACTAGGGAACATCGCATCCAATCTAATTACCTTAGATCCTAAAGAACACCCAAGGGATTATCTCTGGCAATGTAATTGCGTCATTTACTCAGTTGCAGCGGCTTGGAAAGAAGGCACGGAAAAAAGGAAGAGTCGACAAAATGAAGGCAAAAAGACACAGGAATACCAACCGATGTGGTTAAGACAAATTGAAAGCAAGATAAAGGATTTGAGAAAGGAAATATCGCAAATAACAGAAGAAATAAGAAGAACTAGAAAGAATGGGAAACTAACGACTAAAATGCGGAAGAACAGACGATGG
>NC_090880.1:27085274-27090274 GCF_036669935.1 Montipora foliosa
TTGCCAGGGTTCATATCCGGCTCCCCATGTTGAATTTGCCGTCACCGCTGAGTTCGGTATTGCCCTACTTTCCATTCCAAGGGGATGACTGCGGCATTCTGTGGTCAAAGTGATAACGAATTTTGAGGCCCTCACGTTATTCTTGAGCAGGAAAGGTGTGTGCGCATGAACCTGATTACTTGAAAGCAATCGCTGGAACTCGAGCTCAAATAAAAGAAGCCTTAAACATCCTATGGGAAAACCGTTCCCTTAATCAACAACTTCAACATGCTAATTTAAGCCAATTTCTGTAATTTGCACTCTTTAGACATTTCTAAAATGTTTCAGTTGTACTCATTAACATAATATCTGATAATTATATTCAGGTTTTCATCTCATGTAACTCTTACACTGAAGAAATGTCTGCGTGATTGAAAACGCTGTTTCATATTTAAAAGTTAATGTGTCTCTCCTGTCCTCTATAGCCCTTTAGGTAAGATACAAAACAATTAATAAATCGCAACTTTTTTTGATGAAAATGGTCTTGTAGGTTTCATTGACTTAAATTAGCCTCATGACTCCTAACAATACGGTCTCGAGTTCAAATTGTTACTGCACTCCACTTCAGCTCATTACACAGCCTGTCGATTATAATGTCCATTTTGCCAGTCGTTTAACTTTAAATCTCGGGAATTGCATTTCTCGCTTTCTGATTGGCTCACTTAATCTCGGTTATCAGCTCTTAGTAAAATCCAACTAGTGGTCTATTATCAATGCTGCGTTCTGATTGGTTGAGCTACTAGTAGGCTATTTGTTATAGCCCACTAGTAGCGGAAAGCGCCGGCTTTGAAAACCAAAACAACAATTAAAGTCTAGCTTTAACTAGCGAAAGATGTTTTGTCTCGATATTTTTTTGACCAACTAGTTGGATTTTACTAAAACAATTATTCCTCTCGCCCTGATGGCCTCTGAGTCAATAGCCCATTCGGCCTTCGGCCTCGTGGGCTATTGACTCAGAGCCCATTCGGGCTCGAGGAATAATTGTTAAATATACCGTAAAAAATAGCCTTATATGGAAACTGATTGCGTCGATCGTTTCACGGTAAACACGGAGACAATATTCTGTCCTTTCATAAGTCAAACAGTTCCGAATTTAATGAAAATTTAATAAAACAATTATTCCATGCGAGCTTATTGGATATGAGACTGGTTATAGCCCATAGCGTTGTTGCCTATTTACCACCTCATATCCAACGCGCGCCCGTAATGGGAAGCATACACAAGGACGAAGCCGACGCGAAATTTGTCTAATTAACCAATCAAAAGTGGTTCAGCGTTGTCTGTACTCTTATCGACAACGATATTCGTCATCACAGTGATCAAAATGTCGTCAACGCCAAAGAAAGTTTCAGAGCGTGACCAAAATCATGACACATAGAAAGAGCAAGCGTTGTCTATACGAGCATGACGCGTACAGCGTTGTTTAGACTCTTATCGACAACTTCAAATTAGCCAATCAGATTGCGAGATTACAAGCAATTGTGGTAAAAAGATATTATTTCTCGTTGTAGCAATAATTTGTTAGAAGCCCAACCGGAAGTCGTTTGCCATGGAAAGTGTGTATCAACATTGCATAGCATTGTTTCCTCAGGTTCTCAAGTCCTCTGCACATCCTCAAATTTGGTTCATTCACGTCGTTGGCAGGACGAGGACGGCAAAGAAATGTACCAAAACGCAAAACGCACGTGCAGGGCGTACAGAGCCTTGGTTTTGTTCATTTATGTTTTTTTCGTAGCCGTCGTCTTTGTGTAATACGGAGCTTACGAAACGAGGACGACGTCGGCTACGAGGACTTCATTTAAAAATACAAATTCGTGTTATTCATATCACTACGAAACTATTTCATGTCGCTTCGTGTTAAAAATGTGTAGTAACTATCGAGGAATTAAACTGGTATGAGTGGGCTGGAAGAGTAGAGAGAGAACTGAAAATTCATCGTCATGTGCTAACGTCGTCCACAGAACCTTGCATTTGGTCATTTCATGTCGTCATTTAGGAGATGACGCCAAAGAAATGTACCAAAATGTAACACGCTCGTGCAGAGCGTGCAGAACCATTGTTTTTGTAGCGTCGTCGATGCAGTCGGCGTCGTCGTTTCGTAAGCTCCCTAATCTCCCTGATAGAGTGTTTAAGGAACGACGACGGCTACGCCAACGAAAACGCCACAGAACAATAATTATAATTGGTTAATAGAGGGAAAATAATTGCATGTGCTGCAGGTATGGCACGCATTTTATTTCATCTACATAACAACGACATGAAATCACCAAATTTGAGATTTTGAAGATAACGTGAGAATGCGACAGAGAATCTTTCATTCTCTATTTTCACTCTGAAATCGCTCGCACCAATTTACTTTTAGGATTCTTCGTCCACATTGTACGACGTAAACAAGATGGAATAATCGCGAGAGATTTGCGATAGTGCAAAGTCATATTTCCAGATGACGTTTTCTTTGCCGTTGCCTACGTAGACCTGAAAGTGCTTATTACTTCATTTTTGGGCATGACATACCTTCGCAAATCAGGGACGGTGTGCATATCAAATCCATGCCACAATCGAGCTGAGTTTTGCAAGGTATAGATCGCAGAGTGTTTATCATGTAGTTTGTGTAAAGCTCACGTCTCATGTCTTCTGGGTGAGACGCATGCGTCTTGTCATTCAGTTCACAGCTTTTGTCCACGCGATAAAAGTTGCTGCTTTTACATCCGGGATATGCCATGCAACGCACGATACAATCTTCTATTTTGTCTGCGGTCTCTGTCTTGATGGTGTGGTTTCGAAGAACTTGTCCCTGCACGGAGTAAGTTGCTGTGCAAGAACTTGCAAATTCTGACCTCAACACCAAGTAAATGAGTAGAGATTTTACGCTAAAACTCATTCCTGTGTCGACAAAGAACAATTTAAAATTTTCACAGTTGTAGAGTATTTTATTACAGCGCGCTAGTGAGTTTGATTCAGATTCATAAAGCTTAGGCCCTTAGTCACAAGTCGCTTGAGCAGACAACGTCATATCAATATAAATCGCGAAAGTTCTGAGCAGGAAAGTAAAGTATGTAACAACTAATTAGGATTGATAATGGTATGTTTGAAGGAGATACAAATTCTTGATATTTATGGAAGGAGTTACTTTTTAAAGAATATTCAATGCTTCGCCGCTGGCTCTTTGAAACACGAGAATTTGGCAGCATAACTTGAATTGATCAAAGTAAACTCAAATTTAAACTCTATGGCAAATTCAACATTCACCATGCGGTGGCTGCAGCCTGGAATGATTTAGATGAGAACATAAAACAGCTTCCCCCAACCCAAAATTTATAAAAGAACAACTGAAACTCAACCTTTACAGGGCTACTCATAAATTATTGAGTATTTCATACAGTGAACAAATTCTCCATAGTTTTTACTGGCTCTGTTTTCCCCTTGCTTTTTATTTATTACCGTTGAATTATTTTTGTTTTTTCTTCCATTCATTTTCGATTACCAACTCTTTATTGCCAACTTCAATCAATTCAATAATTAATTCAAATTATGTTGCTCAGCAAGATTAGCTTGTTAATTATTCTGAGTAACTGTTACCCTTGCTGTTCTCCATATTTATATATAATATTTATAATTTTTGCGCGGTTTACTGAATATGCGGGAAAAGCAGATCTTATCAAGTATTATTGAAATCCAAAAGGAAAATTGGGGTAGCCACGCATTTTTCGAAGATAATTAATCAACAATATTTGTAAAAACCTTTAAAATGCAAAGCAATGTATGCCGTTCTTTGCCAAAACGAAGCATAATTATCTCTGAAAAATGCATGGCTGCCCCCAATTTTCTTTTTGGATACCGAGAGAACTTGCTAAGTTCTGCTTTCTCCGCATAGTTTTGAACAGCGCAAAAATATTCCTGTATTAACAAGCACCGCCGATAGGAAATCCGAGTATCTCGAGATGCGCAGAACGTATGCGCAATAACAATAGTAAGCACGGTTCTTAATTTGATATGATTTCATTTGTGTACAACCCCACAAGCTATCCAGCTTTAAACATAACATAACGCCGTTGTTATGCAGAGTACCGGAAAATATGTGCTCAAATGCTTGCTGCACCTGCAGCAAGATTATTTGTTCACCTTCAACCAATCATATAATTGTTCTATGGCGTTATCGTTGTCGTAGCTGTCGTCTTTTCTTAAACTCCTAATTGTAAGTTAGGATACTGATCAAAGTCCAAGTTTCGAAGGTTATATGGTCTTGAATCGTTTCTGGTAAAGATGGTCTCAAGATTACTTAGGAACCCGTTAACCTTCTTTCATTTAGTGTATTGAATTAATTAAAATTGCGCGAGGGCCCCCGAGGGGGGTGTTTGTTCCTTTAAAGATTTGCTTGTGTTCCCTTGTTCCCGAAAGTACTTCCAAAGTTGTTTTCAGCTTTTTGATCCCTGAAATGGCTTAAGTTCCCTAAGATATTTTGTCTTTGATCCCCTGTTCCTTAGTTTAAATTTTAGCTATGTTCTCTTGTTCCCCCTGGGAGAACCTCAAAATTGCACTTCTTCAGAAGGTGCTACTTGAGGGAATTCGCCGCGCTTAAAATATGTTCATCGAAAGCTCTTTCTATAATCGATTAAACTTCCTCTATTGAAGATGAGCTTGTGGATAAATTCAAACGTACTTTTTAGGATGCGAGCTTTGTTGGTCAGTAATAAATACAAGACATCGCCACCGTGAGCGGTGTCAAAGAGGGCGCAAAAAACTGTCCTTTAGCATTCGTAAAGAACAAACATGCCTTTAATTTGTGCTGATTATCTAAAATCTATGAACTCAGTTTAGTGTTCCAGAAAACTGAAATTTCACTCTTTTGCGTTGCTTGATAATGGTTTCATGACCGGACTCCGAAAAGTTGCAAAATGAAGAGTTTTAGCGTTAAATTTCGTGTATTAACCGTTAATTACTTGGTGCCCAAATTGAAAAAC
>NC_090880.1:27095274-27097774 GCF_036669935.1 Montipora foliosa
GATGAGGTCTTTATCATAATGGCCGATTTAACTATGATGACAAACTTGTCAAGAATTCCGTCAAGCAAGAAAAGATCCCTTAGCAGTGTTCTTTCAGCGATAAACTCAGACTTGATTTCCCGGGATAGGCTTGTGGATATATATCGTTTCATTGGTTCCCAAGAAGATTTAGATCACGTTTTTTTTAATTACTTCTTGTCCGTTCTTGAAGCAGCCATCCAGGCGTTTAACTCAATGGACAAAATACTTGAAGTCTTCCAGGTACTACGGCGTTTTCTAGTCGGTACTCCTTCCGATCTGATTCCTCTCAGCATTCTTAGTGTTGAATATATGCTGCAAAACCAGATCGAGATGCAAAAGATGGCCAGATTTGTTGAAGAGGTTATGATGAAGTGGGATTTCACACCACCTAAGGCCTTCGTTCTTTCCTTTTTGAAAGTTCCCCAGCTTCTTTGGAAAGCCTACACGGCTACTAACTCAACAACCAGGATACATCGTTGCCAGGGGATTCTCAAAGAAACAAATGAAGATGTAGAGCTGTATTGCACGGAATTTTTTTGCCTGACAACGTTAACGTCAGGAGAATTTCACCTTGTGAGCTCGAGTGGCTTATTTTCCATTCACCCCTTTCAAATGACGAAGCGGGCGTGGCTTTCAAACTGTGTTTTCGTTCCTTGAATTTACAAATGAAATGCTTCCACACTCCTCTTGCATTAAAAATTGACAAAGAAGAATTGGTATTTTTACCCCAAGAGACAGTACCAGAACAGTATTTCGGCAGCAAGGACATGATTGCGCATGCTCCACACAATCTTTCCGAGACATCCGTGGCAGTCCGCTCTCAACCTGAGAAGTCTTTTTCAGCTCCGGTCACTCTAGCCCAGGAAATGATTCAGAACTTAAAACGTTTACTTGGGAAGGCGAAGATATCTTTAAAACTGCAATGTCCCTTTGGAAAGATATCCGTCCCACATTTCCTTTAAAGTGTTGTAGGCAGGGATGTCCTGGAACTTTACCATCACTTGACGAGTACTTGGAAATGATCTTGTCCATTTTAGCAGTATCATCAACTAAAGAAGTTGCTTTTTATTGGGTGCACATGCGGCGAAACCGCCATCATGCATCTGTCCCAGTATTTAGATGTTATTTTGAAAGCTTGTCGAAAGACTAGCGCAGCAGAGTACTTGGACGAAAACACTCGATTGAATTTTCACAATGCCGTTTACACGACAATGGAAACAATACGTGAAAGGCCGTCCGCTAGCTCGTTTTCGCTTTTTGGCATGGCAGCCCACCTCCTCTTGTTTCCAGTTTGTCACGCCACAGCTGGAACAACTGAGCAACATGCTCGGAAGCGGGTTACCTATTGAAGAGACATTAGCAATACTGGACCTTTTTCAAACTTGTGTCCCAGCTGGAGTTACAGTCGGCCAGATCGTCTCACTCTGGTCGTGCAAGAAGGAAAGACTGGAACTAATCGAAAGTATCAAGCGTTGCTGTAACAAAGAGGACATGTCGTTCTTGCAGAATAATCCGCCACAAAGTGTTTTTGTGTTGCAGCTTGCACAAGCCTTTGGTCGGTTGTGTGTGAATTCGTGTAAAGATCTTCTCGTAAGCTTCGAGGAACTCGTTGTGCTGTACGATCCAGAGGATGCATACGGTCTCAATCGTTTGCCCAATTGGCGTCAAATGATGATAGTTGGTGGATTTTCCGTTCCCGCAATTGACAGCTGGTGCGTAGCGTTCTTGACTACCCCGCTAGATCACCTAACATCGCGCGATGTGGATGCAATTGTTGATTTAAAATCAGACGCGTTACAACTTGTAGCCTCTGTGTCTCAAAGAATTAAACACTGCCTGTTTCCTGAAGACGGTTTTAAAGATTTCCAAGAGAACGGAAACGGTATCAAAGGAGCACAATTCAAGGAACGCCTTCGGCTGGCCAGATTGCTGGGGGAATTCATCAATGTATTGAAAGTAAGAAAACCCGAAGGAAGTGAGAAAGATGCCGCCATCACAGAAAAAGTAGTTCAAGCTTGCAATGAACTTTGCAACGCTCATGAAAATCAAAAAGAAGAGAAGAACGAAAATCAAGAAGAAATCAAGAAGAAGAGAAAAAGAGGGAACGATCTCTACAAAATTCATGGCCAGAATCTTAAGGCTCTATTCGTCGAGATTTTTGGAAAGCAACAGAGATCGAATAATAATGCAGAAGATCAAACCACTCTGACACAGCAAAGCGTATCAGGAGCGGGGTTACCTTTTACAAGGCAGACATCCTATCTTCACGAAAATCTCCCAAGTGTCCTGAGCCGTAGTGAAGTGTATGACCCATTGTTGTTTCTGCTCAGGCGTTGGCTGTCAGCGGTGGTCGCCAAACCAGTCCTGTCTCTTCATGTAAAAAAGATTGTCCAGTGTCTTTTTTCATTTGATTTTTCCAAAGCAAAGCAACCGAAGGAATTACACGGCAATATTCAAGCTCACATTTTATCTCTTGAAA
>NC_090880.1:27107774-27132774 GCF_036669935.1 Montipora foliosa
AGAATTTTACCTTGCATTCGAGCGCTAGAGCAAAAGGACGAAGTTCGTAATGTTATTAGTCGCGATGGTCTCTGCGTTGGTAAACCTCTGGGGGGAAAAACTGTGCACTGAGAAGGAAAACGACGGGTAAACATCTTTGCAAGGGCAGAATGATAATTCCTTCTGCGAAGATGGCTTATGTTGCTCCTGTTGAATGAGGAAATCGTCAGTTTGTTTCATTGGAATCATTTAAAAGTGAGAAAAAAGCTTAAGTTCTTTTCATGCCCGCATCCCACTCATTCGGCAACTTGGATAAGTCACTTACCTGCCCTCCAACCTCATATTTTACAACACTAGTTACTTTTACAAGAGCGAGGCAATAAAATAAAGAAAATAAGTCTTAATTTTAAGAGATGATCGCAAAAAGTTTTGAAACTAAGTATAAATTTGACTCCAATGCTACTTGATGTTTCCCTTTTACTTGGAGTTTGGTAGTGGTCCATCGTTGAAAATATTTTTCCAGTATTTTCCCTGCAGCTGGCTGGTAACTGTAATTTTTTTCTCCAGCTTTGTCGATCACCTTGTAGAGCCTTGCTGGGATGAGGGTGGGGAGACATGAGAATCATGATAATGAAATAAGAAACCATTCACCTGCATGTGTTTGGAAAATACTGATTTCACTTTTGCATGCATTGCACCAGCAAAAATCCAGCCTAAATTTTGCACTGTGTGTAAAGATACTGAGAGAGGAATGTAATCATACATGCAGCAAGACTAGAGGCATTCTGCTTCATACTATAACATTTTATTATGCACAACTGATCCAGTTTCACTACCCAATGATAGACCCACAATGGCTCTATCTGATTCCTTTTCAACAACAACAACCACAACAACTACTATGGTATGTGTTACCACAAAACACAATATACAGTAACTCAAATATCTCTCTAATTTTATTGTTGTAAGTACCGTATATTCATTATTAAGACTATTACAAGTAGGAGCATTCTCAGAAGTTAATATCCAAACCCATGCTCAGCAAGAGAAAGACTACAATAACATACAGCTGTATTAATGAAAGTAAGACAGTTTACTTGAATTAAAAAACTAAATTATATTTGCTTGTTCAAACACTGACTTAGAAGGTGTGGCAAGTAAATAATTATCGTCCCTTTTCTAGACAATTTTGAAGAGCTGTTTGGAAACCATCTTGTATTAATCACTGACATGCTCACATCTGTGATGTTTAATTTGCAGTAATACTGTTGTCATCATGCAGGAACTCATGCAGGAAAAAATGAGAGATGAATAACAACCCTGGCTTTTTTCATCACAAAACCAATAAAATATTCAATGCTGAAATCCTCATCACAATCTCTGAAAACAATCTGGAATGTTGCTTGCCATGCATGGTTTGACCAGATCAGCACACACACACCAGGAAGAGTTTTAGACTTAAGCACTGGAATAAGAATAAATGACATGTTTAAGAAACAACAGGAAACTGATCATAAGTAAAACAATAATATTATTATCACTTGGTCATTTTCATGCACAGATGTCACTTAAGATACTTGAAAAAAACATGGAAATCTGTGCCCTATTTGTAAAGATCCCTTTATAAAAAAACTAAACAGCTTAACTGACTCCCTTAATAAGAGGTTTTGTCGAACAATGCAGATAAAAACAGTTGCTCACATCTTGAAAGTAATGACAGTCAAAATGACAGCCAGCCAGATATCAACACTTTCCACAAGATTTCTTCAGGTCAGATGACTGGGACAATGAAATCAACAGAAATCTAGAGATCAATAACCTAGTGTGTCCTGCAAAGCAACACGGAGCTGGAAAAGAGAGAGCACCAACATCTACCACACAAACCATTGCTCTTGCTGTGGAGAACCAGGTCACAGAAAAATCCATGGCTCTCATATCACATGTCAGAGGTTAAAACTTCTGTTTTGTCAAAACCCTCCGCCTTTTAAGAGGAATTGCCCTTAGGCGAAAAACAGTAAACGAAAAATGTCATCAGTTTAAAATTTACAACTTTTAGGTCTTCAACGGTGTGACCAAAACACGAGCAAACATGGTTTGGCAAAGATAACTTCCATGGAAACGACATAAACAAATAAATATTTCATGCCTAAAATAAGCTTACCTCTTTTGACGTTCTCGTTGGAAACAACTCGGAACTACTGTTTAGTTTTTCTGTCGAGTCCCTGTTGAGCGTGAGATCTTGATCATCTTAAAAGATCCAATAGAACTTTTCCTTCACCGCCGAATAAACTCAAAAACAAAGAGCTCAAAAGCTCGAATCAAATGTATCAAATGTGTTCGAAGCGGAGCATGCGCACTCATTTTGCCGCGGTGTCGATATGGGACAATTATTCTATTTTTAGAACAAATTGCGCCATCGCGTGCGCGACACGCACGTACATTGCTGCGAGGATTTTCGCGGATGTCGCGCAGGGAAAATGGCGGGCGATATTACCTTCGTGAATGAGGCAGATATAGGATTTCTCTCAGCAGTATCGCTTCCAAATTTAAGCCAAGCCCTCCTTGACAACTTCCTTGACCTTGACAGTGAACATGAAAGTGAGGATGATTCAGAAGACGAGTGGAGTGACTTTTCCGACCTATCGAGTGGAAATGATTCGTCGGACATGTCTGGGGAGGAATCGCCTAGCAGAGGACAGAAAGATGTAAGGAGGAAAAAGGTACCAAAAGCCAGAAACAAACAGGGGAATGAGTCCAGTAAAGAGAAAAGGAAAAAGAGTTCTGGAAAATACCTTTCTAACGACGACGTAAAAAGGCTGGAGGAGACTCTTAAGTCTTACGTTTTGAGTGCACAAACACATTGCGAAAATGAATTAAGAAATGAAAAATCATTGTCAATATTTCCAGTTCGCAAGCAAATGGTGTCCACCCTACTCAATAGCGACACGATCAGGGTAATGTTTGTGAAGCTTTGTCGGGATATTTACTCCAAAATAATTAAAGCTTTCACCGAAATATCCAGCGCTAAGGTGAAAAACAGTGACAAAAGGGCTTCGTTTTCAGTTATTTGTTCCCAATTGTTGTTGACGGTGGAGGAATCAGAAGTCTGGAGAAACATGAAAAAGATAATTGTCACCACCATTCAGTTGCAGGAGAACGAAACAGACGAAGTCAACTTTCATGCTGCCGTTGTTCTTAACACCATCTACTGGGCACTTTACGAAAATTTTCACAGCGCAGTCATGCAAATTAAGATTGACACTGACAAACGGAAAACCCAAACAAATGCAAGTGAAGGCGCGGACACTGTTGTCGATTCCGACTTTGTGGACGTTGCTAGAGTATCTGGGGCGGCGCTGCACAAACTACGGAAAGGAAGAGAAAAGATTGTTAATGGGCGGAAAGGAGCCAGGAGAGTTTCAGAAGCGACAAAGGAAAATTATGCAGCCGAAGTTAAAATTATGTCTGAAATGGTCTGTTCTGCAGAGGAGAAAACATCTTTGCCATTGGGTCTAAAAAGGTTGGACGAGGGAAAGTTGACTTTCTTCAATAGTAAGTTTACTGTTGTTTTGTTAACGTTAGATAAAAGAATAAGAGAAATGTTGACTGAAAAAAATCTGAAGAGATATCCAAAAAACCTTATGAAGCTGACAAAACAATCGGTTGCTTTAGACGAGGAGCTACAAGAGTTATTTTTGGCAGCATCAAAAAGGGCATGCACAGCACCATTTGAAGAGATTAGGGCTTGCTCCATATGGCAAGAGCTAGTAAAGAGAATATGTAATACCAGATTTAAGGAATTCTATAGTGCTCAAGAAGAGAAAAAACTGATTCAGGAGGGCAAAGTCGTTTCAGCCGACCAAAGCTTGAGGGACAAGCTGAAAACTTACAGTGTCGATAAGCGTACTTAATTAATTAAGGATGCTTAATAATATGATCTTACAAACTTAATTACGCTTTCTTCTAGGCAGCAGACCAGTTCAAGTGGTCTCTTTGTGATAGTTTATACTTAGGGCAACGTCAGCTTGCCTTATATAATATGACAAGTCTCGTTTTTACTGAAAAACAATAGTAAGTAATATAACAAAAGAATAACCGAAGTGACAGCTTGAAGAGGTCTTTGATCTTTTTATTGAGAGCTGTACTCAGCTTATCAGGTACATTGGTACTCCAACTCAGTAACTGTTAGAGCTGCAGAAAAATTAACCAAAAAAATGTGTCTGAGTGATAGAATAATGTTATTTTGAACTTGAAACTTGCACTCAATATATTGTATGAATTCAATGAAAGACCCATCAAAGGACTGCATGTCTTTATAGCACAAAGACATAATTAATATCTATAGTTCTCAGGTATGGCTCAAGTTTTGTAAGTTACATGCACACCAGTACATACCATTTTAAATATGTAATAAATAAATAAAGGATCAAGAAAAGTTTTTAATATGTGCAGTCAAATGACTTTAAAAGACTATTTATAACAATTAATATATTTTGGTGTCACATTTTCTTGTTCCTATGTAAATGGTGACCAATGACTAATGCCAAAGTGCAGCCAGCTTAAAAAAGACACAGCATTTCATTAAAAAATTAAAATTCCAGGCTGAAATGAGATTTTATGACAAGAATTGTTATCTACTAACAAAATGAAATGCTTGGAGGAGAAATCAATTTACTTCAACTTCAGCCACACAACAGTTTTTAACTGTACTGAATGTACTTTTTTTCTGAAATGACAGAGGCACATTATCTGTTGTACTCCACCCAAGTGATTTGGGCATACTGTATCGAGGTGCTGTAAAACTTCTGGTATGTCTTGGCTAGCCACAATATTAACTCGTTTTCTTTGGATGGTAGGGAATGGGAAAGTATACACCCATACTGTAAATGCCTGTGGCTATCAAAAATTGCACATGCCCCATTTTCCCAAACTAAAATTACTACTGTCCTCCCAACAGACACAAAGATGCCAACTGATTTCTGTTTCATGCTTGCCCGTTCCCTGACATTTGAAATGACATCCTGGAAGTTATTACCAGTAATAAAAAAATCTTTGGGATCCTCATAAGAAAGGAGGTGTAGATCATCTCCAACAGAGCTGAATGCATCTTCTACATCAAGCCCACCAACTCCTGCAGCAGAAAAGCATTCATCAAAGATTTTATTGCCCCCAGAAATACTTGAAACCACATGACCAAACCACCCCTCTTCAAGAACTTTCTTTGGTTCACCAATCAACCCAGAGGAGAACTTAAAACCCATTACAAGGGCTATTAGGGTGCATGCAGAGCTACCTTGCCTACCCTGAAAAGTGCTTTGAGAAATTTGGGAGGGAAAAATAAATTCTTTAACACCCTGATAACCATAAGGAACAAAATGTGCCATGATTTCAATGTAAGGCTGTTGATAAACAGTGTTCAATGTGGACACATTTGTAGGGCCAGATATAAGGACCTCTTGGTCCCTGTAGCCCTTCTGATCATGACTTGTGGCTCTAGCAGTGACCTTCAGCTCCTGTCTCAACTGAACCCTTCCAAGAGATGACCCATAATTCCCTGCACTTAGAGAACCATGGGCATGGAACTTGAGTGTGCCAAACAGGGATTCAAGGCGACTTATTGAGAGCCGCAATGGAGACAAAGAGTATCCAGGAAAATTATCAAAGAAGTATGACGAGAACTGTTTAAATCCAAAGACCATGACTCTTTGAAGGTCAAATGTCTAGAGGGAGAGAAAAGGCAAGCTAAATAAGAAATGCCATTTATTTAAAGGAGCAGTGTCACAAGGATTTTGCTGTTTTAGGTCAATTCTGTGCTTATAAAATCATTACTTTGGGTCTTTAATCATTAAACAAAATGCTTCTGTAAAGCTACAACGAATACATCAACGGAATTTTATCAGAGAGGGCTAACCATAATAAATTTCTTGAGGATTTTTGGAACATGCAGCATCAAAACCTGAAAAAATTGGCAATTTTTTTCAAGTTTCAATCTATTTCAATCCATGCCATCCATAGCGACAGGCGACAAGAAACAGTTTCAGTACATTCAAATAGCCTTTAATAACAAAACTAGATCATTCATTAGTTTTGAAATTCAATCAATGCGAAGACACCTGGCTTTTTGTAAAGTTGCCAAGTAGCGTGACAATGCCCCTTAAAGGGCTTAGTAAACAACTAATCCTAACTCACATTCAAATATATGAATTTCAATAATAATAATTATAATGATAATGTACTATAACTTTTATTTATATTTATAACATAGATAGGACCCTGCGCGCGCTCTCTGATTGGTCAAAAACCTATGTTTTATCAGAGTATAAAACATCGAAAAAGCGTGTTTTATCGTTTTGCGCGCGTAAAATCTATATCATAAAGCAAATGAAGAAGCCTAAGCCGTGTATTACACTGTGATAAAACACTCCAGTCATTTGAGAACACTCGAGAAATGTAGAAAACACTTGCCTGCGGCTCGTGCTTTCCACATTTCCCTCGTGTTCTCAAATGCCTGTCGTGTTTTATCACAGTGTAATACACGGCTTAGGCTTCTTTATTTGTTAAATAATTCATCAAATCTTTTCACTCGCACGCAATTGGTTTAAACACGTCACTTGACCGAATATCACCCAGCTAAAACTGGGGGATATCCGAGAATATCCCCCAATTGTCAAAACAACTCGCGTTGCGAAAAATATTTGAAGGATAATAAACATGAAAGCCTCCATTTGGGGCGAAAATATTCTCGGGTATTTGTCCTTGGACATTATCCGTTCCTCGAAGCTCATAGTTTTCCTCAAGCTGTGCTCTCCGAAAGCTGTTCGCTTCTCGGAGCAGATAATGTCCGCGGACAAATATCCTAGAATATTTTCGCCCCAAATGGAGGCTACTGTTTATATATACTATTGCCCCATCAAAGGGAACACTTGTCTTCCCTCCAAGGACCAGGAGGGATGTAGTTTGATCTTTTAAATGCACATTTAAAAAATAGTAAACAAGATAATGTTAAAGTGCCTATAACCCCAAAATATTTTTTTTCGCTTAAATAAATCTTTGCACCTGTTCGAAACAAACTGCACCTTTTAACTTTTTTATAGGCTGTAAAAGTTACGAAATCTAGCCATCATCTGTTGCATGACCGAGCTAGTAAGGGGTATGGGTCTATTCCTGGGTTGACGTCACAGACTGATTTACATCGTATTAAGTCTTTGTAAACATGCATGCAAATAAGTTTGTGACATCAACCCAGGAATAGACCCATACCCCTTACTTGCTCGGTCGTGTTACAGATGATGGTCAGATTTCGTAACTTTTACAGCCTGTAAAAAGTCAAGATTAGGGCTAAAAAGGTGCAAAAAGGCGCAATGCTTTTCAAACAGGTGCAAAGAGTTATTTAAGCGAAAAAAATATTTTGGGGTTATAGGCACTTTAATAAACAAGTTAATCTTTATTCAGCAATACCTGCCATGCTAAAAACTTTGCTGCACGTGCTCGTTTGGAGTTGTCAACATACTCTGCAAAGATTAAAAGGAAAACTTAGATGTAACCCAGTTTGTCACCCCAAAAAGTTAGGCGTGAGGAATCAGATCAAGGGGAAAATTATTGTAAATATACATACACTGTAAAAGTAATTATTATATACCACACAGGTGAATAGTACTTTTCAAGCATGCTGATTGGCTAGCTTGGAGGTGATTAACCAAGTACTATTCACCTCTGAGCAGCCGAAGAAAAACAAAATGGCTTTTGTTGGTAAATTATCGCAAATAAAGTTACTCTTTGGGCTGCTAGTTATTCAGCTTGTGTGCCATTGCTATGACAACAGTTATGCTGCTGTTCCTGTTTCAATTAAGACTAAAATTTCCAGATCATCTTAAAGAAGGATAATTCACTGCCAATAATCTTACTGGGGAGAGGTAAGAAAAAATGCATGTAAACCATGTGTGAATCTCTGAGAAAGACCCTCTGTCCCAGTTTAAAAAGTTGGAAATGGAGATATTTGTTTTCCCCAGACAGAGACTGGATCCAAGAGCACTGCCATGGCAACAACATAGCAGGTGTCATTCTGTTTTGCTTGTGATGTGCATTTCTATTGATAAGTTTGAAGATCACTGCTCCAATATTTCTAGAGATATTCTTGATTCAGTATTTTGTTGTTCAAGTGGAGCTATTTATGACATGATCACTTTCCTCATTGGCATGATTAATACAAAAACATGAATATCTCTAAAATGAAAAAAGATATTCCAAATTATAAGGGAAATTCCATTCTTCTTTACTTTGAAAATCATTTCAAATAAGCAGCAATTATTTTGTACTGCATGGGCACTTTAAAGGCTTCACCAATCCAATAACAGTTTTGAGTTACTGAATGGATCTGAAAGTAACAGTTTAATTTACACTAACAACAACATAAAACTGTATATGCAATAACAAAAGGGGTCAGACGAAACTGCATATTGAGCTAGGTTTTTTAACTTTGTCAAATTTAACTCAGTTCATACTCCATGTTTCAACAATACAGCAAAAAACGCTTAAAATTTAAATAGGTTATATTACTTCATGATCTGCAATGAGCCCTATAATGATTCAAATAACATCATTGATGATTGCCATGTATATGCATGTAGATGTACCAAACATTAAGGAAGATATAGTAAAACTTAAATACAGATACACCAATATGGCTGTTATGATAAGCAAAGGGAATACCCTCTATTCACCTTTGTCTCATCAAACAAGAGTTCTCCAACTCCCAGTGGCTCTGGTCTTCCACTAAGGACTGCAGTGGTTTTAAATTGATTAAACAAAGTGAGTTGCTCGATGATTCTTTCTTCATGGATACCTTCCTCTACTGTTCTCTTTGCCATTACCCTCTCCAAGGATCTCCTGCATGGAAGCTGGAGAATGTCCAGCTTCTTGAGGTCATCAAACAGGACCGGGCAGCGTGCATAAATAGCAAGAGCCACTCGCCAAGTCGCCTGAGTCCAACGATTAGATCGATGTCCATATCCTTTAATAGAACGTGTATAGAACAGTTTTAAGCTGAGTGTCGTAAAACCAAAATCAAACCAGTTTACTTACCAATTAGACTTCTCAGCTAACCTCAAATTGTGGTATAACCAAAACCAAAGCAATTGCCTGATTACTAAATCAACACATCTAAATATCTGGGTAATACAGGATTTCAAAATTTAATGCAAGAATAGTTTGTAACAGAATCCCTTGTGATCATGAGATGGATTGGGCCTAGAAGAAAAAGCATTGTACATACATGTCTGTAGAGTAACTAAAAGCATTTCTTATTGATAAAATTATTAGTGTTCTTGAACACCTGAGAGGACTTCCATATAAAACGGAGAGGGAAGTATGTAAGAAATTGTGACTAAACCCTTGAAGGGGACCAGTGGCCTGGCCCAAGCTATTTAACCCTCTTGAAAGATACAACACATTTAAAAAGTACAGAAATTATTTATATTTTCTCCTCTTTTCCTCTGACATTCGCCCGAACACCCTAAGTGAGAAATACAAAGCCCTATGCAGGGGAAGAGAGGAGGGGGGCGAGGGTGGTGGTCTGGAACAGTGAAGTTTATAAAACACACCAGGGATGATCAGATATATTTGTGCCAAAGTGTGAACTTTTCTCTTCCCGTATCCTTCACACAGCCCCTTAAGTTATTTGGTTACTGATTATCACGCAAAATTACTGATAATTCCTCTTACTTAATTTCTTATCATCTTCTGACCAATTTACAATTTTGCATTTCGGAGTATCCTGAAGCATGTAGATCAAATTACACACCTTCTAAAACTTACCGTTTTTTGCCTGATCTTTTCGGAAATTCACTTTGTCCGAATCCCATATCTCACGCAAGACTTGCCCTGCACCGGGTCGTAAACTATCAGCTTCTGCCACACATTTTTCAAATTCCTTTCTTCCCATGGGTGTAGATTCAACTCGCTCCATCAATTTGTCCAAGTCAGAGCTATGTGTATCAGACATTAAAACAGAGAACTTCTTTCTGTACCGTTTGACCTGCTTTGTCATGTTTTTCCTTGATTGCCGCATATTTTTCAATCGCTTACTTTGGCTCTTTGGACTGAGGCAAGAGAAGCGAACTTTGGATGACACAGATTGTCTGCTCCTTACGTCTTTTTCAGTCAGAGACTTCTTTTGGTTTAAGCGTTCTGACAGTTTTTGTTCTGTTTTGTAGCAACATCGACACTTTCTTCCACTCTCACAATGGGCATTTTTTATCAATCGCGCGCAATTTCTTGACAAAACTCTGTGCCAAGGAAGGGTCTGTTCTTCTACTTCTGAGGACAGATAATCCTGCTGGCCAGTTATCCTAGTGTCCACTCCAGGACAAGGACGATTCTCGACGACTTCGTTTATTGCATTTCTCAGTTGTCCCGGCTGATTAATATTAATTGTGCCCCTTCTTACGAGCTCAAAGTGGTACACAAACAAACGATATTCACCATTTGCATCAACAACGAGTCTCACGTCGTCAAAAGGCACGTCGTCAGAGAGAGAGGCTTTCCGTTTCTTGACGACAACCACGGATGGCTTTCCACTTCTTTCCACAACCTCGACACGAGCCTCTACTCTGGGATCCTGGAGATCTGACGCGATGGCTTCAAGAGATCTTAATTCGTTGCTCTTGGCAAGAATGTGTTCACGAAGGTTAAGCTTACCAACCTGCACATAATTGAAGTATATTGGGTGTTAATTAATTTATTTTAGTCCAGAAAGCCCGGGAAAGAGCGTGAAAACCGATGCCGTGAATTAAACTAAAAGCAACAAATTTAATTAATCGACTTGCGTACCACGTACCTGAAAGGGTTTCTCACTGTTCGTGTCATCCCAGAGTGTCTTAAACACCGTTTTCACTCTCTTTTGTTGTGTGGCTGAGCTGACTTCTTCCAAATTTAAATCATTTGCTCTTTTAACAGAGCTATCGACTTCCATATCAATTTATTCACAGCTGTTATCCCCTGGCATCACTGTACAAAATCGCAACTTTCGCCCGCCATTTTATTATCACGCCATTTGATTACGCAAGAGGACAACATCCACGCGAGAACCCACGAATTGTGCGTGAGTCCGCGCAGATATATGACGTCAGGATGGCGCAATTTGTTCTAAAAATAGAAAAATTGTCCCATATCATGGTTCCGCGCGGATCCCAATACTTACGGTCTCCATCCCCGATTATGGCTCCTGTCCACAATCAAAATAATAATAATAATATTAATAATAATAATAATAATAATAATAATAATAATAATTGGTCTGGGCATCCAGACGTTTGTTCTGCCATATAATAATAATAATAATAATAATAATAATAATAATAACAAGAAGAAGAAGAAGAAGAAGGAGCTCGAAGACCAGACATGTCTTCGTTAATAAACAAGCAAAGGAGGCCATGATCATTGACGTCGCCATTCCAGGAGATGCGGGAGTAAAAGACAAAGAACTGGAGAAAATAGAGAAGTACCAACTTCTTAGGGAAGAAATAAGAAAGTCATGGAAGCTGAAGAAAGTGACTGCCGTGCCAGTTGTGATCGGAGCATTAGGGGCTTTATCTGATAAGTTTGACAAAAACATTGAAAAAATTGGCACCACCATCAAACTTGAAGTGATCCAGAAAACTGCTCTGTTGGGAACGGCTAGACTCCTAGGAATTGTTTTGGCCCTTCAGGGAATCAGGAGAGGACTCCCTTGGGAACTTTAGGAACTTGTTGTTACTCGCTCTCAAGGGAAATAATTGACCAGGGCAGGAGCACCTGTTAGGCCCGTGATTTTACATAATTATAAAAATAAAAATAATAATAATAATAATAATAGTACAAATAAATAATAATAATAATAATTAAAAAAACATGGAAAAAGAAAATTTCAAGTCAAAGAAAAAAAAAGCCAATATCTTTCGCATTTATCATAATCCATCATGACGTCCAATAATAAGTGCTCTAATCCTGAAGTCTCGCTAATTCCTTATCGATTTCAAAGTCACTATCAGTATTATCAGAAACCTACAAGGGTTGAAACGTGTAACGCGCGTTCATAGCTTCCGAATATTCAGTGCGAACTGATTGTTGAATGTTTCAGTGCTAAGTACCATATTTGGAAACCCCTCGTTCTTGTTGTTCCAAATATGGTACTTAGCAAATTGAATATTCAGAAACACAAGGGGCCGTTACACTTTTCAACCCTTATGGGTTTCTGGTATTATTCAACGGAACTCTTCGCGTACAACGTGAGCTAAGGCACAGTAGTGCAGACCTCAGGAGGACGAATGAGAGTATGAGACTTTGGCGTGAATCCACGACGTTGTAGTGCAGTAGTCCTCACCCTCCTTGGTTGACAATAATAATAATAATAATAATAATAATAATAATAATAATAATAATAATAATAATAATAATCATAATCATAATCATAATCATAATCATAATCATAATCATAATCATAATCATAATCATAATCATAATAGTCTTTCTTCCTCCAAAGATTTAAATACGAATCTTAAGTTACAAATTTCTACGTTTGATAAAACTACTCTAAAGAAAATCATGTTTAAAAATCAAGCGATTGAAGAAAGAATTTTTAAAGCGCTCATTGTGTACTTTAGGACAATTATAATGATCGGGATAAAGATAATGATGGAAAATGACGATGACTATTTTAACTGAATCCCAATTTAATTTTCTTTTTCCTCTCTCTCTAGTCTTCTTCCATGCATTCCAAACTACTTTTCAAGGATCGTCACACAGGCAAAGTTTGAACCAAATTAATTATTTTCGTATTACTGAAATGCTACTGGCTAGTTATAAAATTTGGTGAATGGCTGAATCAGCTTTCCCTCGTTTTGCTGATGAAGAAGACATGATAATTAAAACAAATGAAAACTGCCAGCGAAAATAAAAATGCTAGAAAAAGTACAAATTTTTGCTATTTTTTCAACACTTTGAAAACAATTCGTGAAATAATCCTTAACTTGTTCCCACAGGTTACCTGTATATAGTAACAGTAATTTCAATCTAAATTAGTTGCTGTAACAATCTCTCATGCGGGATAAGTAAGATACAGATCTCTTTTTTGTAGTATGCATAATCCTTGGCTATAAGGTTTTTGCCTGATATATCGAGTCGAAGTTTGAACTGAATGAATTGAAAGTTATAGTCCATTGGTACAACCATACAGCTCAACTCTCATGGATGTGTGATTATGCCATGACATTACAGAAAAGCGAACATATCTGCTCGTAATTAAGGGCACCAACTTGTGCGAGACGATTGTTCCAATGTCTGAATTTCCCTTAAAAACCTGGAAAAAAAATAACAATGTCGCAATTATGTTGCAGTGGTGCTCTGCTAATTTGTTATATGTCAGTCTTTTGGTAGATTCTGACGTCACAGTGAACTACCATATATCCGTGGTCGAGCAGTAAAGGTAAACTCATATAAGTAAAGAACCGTTTAAGTGCCGCTGTGACCAAAAAATCAATGGAGTAACTGCAGAATACCCTGCCATTTTGAAGCTGCACCTCTGAAAAGGCTGGATACGCGGTTACGCAGCCGAAAGTACCACCCCTCCCCAAGTAAACTTCTAACTATATTGTGAAGTGGATACGCGGATACGCGGATACGCAGTCGAAAATACCACCCCTCCCCAAGTAAACTTCTACGTATATTGTGAAGTGGATACGCGGATACGCGGATACGCGGATACGCAGTCGAAAATACCACCCCTCCCCGAGTAAACTTCTAGGTATATTGTGAAGTGGATACGCGGATACGCGGATACGTAGTCGAAAATACCACTCCTCCCCAAGTAAAGTTCTAGGTATATTGTGAAGTGGATAAGGGGATACGCGGATACGCTGTCGAAAGTACCACCCCTCCCCGAGTAAACTTCTAAGTAGTATGTTGTGAAGTGGATACGCGGATACGCGGATACGCAGTCGAAAATACCACCCCTCCCCAAGTAAACTTCTAAATATATTGTGAGAACCAAACCGCAAAATTTCGCGAGAGTGCTTAGGCCTAATCACTGAAACGAGCACTTAGGCTTAATCAGTAAACGAGTGCTTTCTTCTTCATCCGATGTCGTGAAAAAGTGTAGTTAACTGAAGCGTAAAATGAAAGCTAAAATTCTACGAGAGTGCTTAGGCCTAATCACTGAAACGTGGAGTATTTTCCACTGCGTATCCGCGTATCCGCGTATCTATGCATATACGACAGAGCATTTTGAAGTATGTTACACAAAGTTGGTATCCAGTCCCCATGTGTGATGTCCGCGTATTCACGTATCCGGGTATCCATGTTTTCCACTGCGTATCCGCGTATCCACTTCACAGTATAGTTAGAAGTTTACCTGGGGAATGGTGGTACTTTCGACTGCGTATCCGCGTATCCAGCCTCTTCAGAGGTGCAGCTTCAAAATGGCAGGGTATTCTGCAGTTAAGCCAAATCAATTCTTATTTTCTTTGGATTTCAAATCTATGTTAACTAGACACTAAGCGACCAAAGTTTTAAGCCTTGATTTAAAAAGATGCCTGTTTATTTTAACTGGAATTTTCCAATTTAATGGTCCGCTATTACTAACTTCAAGATATTGAAAGAGCTGGTCTCAAGGAGAAAATGACGTCAAGGCTCACTAGTTTAAAATGCAATGCGTGTGTACGCCGCAGAATTAATATACAGCACGGGAATTTTGGGCTTTCAGACTTTTAAACTCGCGTTTTGCATATATGACAGGCTGCATTCACACGCTGAAATTTTAAGCTAATGAGCCTTTGACGCCACTTCTTCCTGGATTCAACCCTCTGAGGTCCAATCGGTTTGTTTTGAATGTGAGTAATGGCGGACCGTGAAATCCAAAAGTTACACTCAAAATTAACGGCATTTGGAGAAAAATCAAAGCTCAAAATTTGAAGGAAAAAAGGAATTGATTTTTTTATTACAGGGGCACTTTCACCACTTTCGCTTGCTTGCTTTTTCGCTCTTACGTCTGTTGATCACTAAACCTTACAAAAGAACTGAGAGTATTTTTCGTCATTTACAGGTAAGGATAAAATATTGGATTGAACTGAATTTGAAAAACTTGGCCATCTTTTTCTCAAATGCGGTTAAGAAATTGCCACCTATGCACAGCTACTTCGAAAACCCATTATTTAAAGTGAGAGGGAAAAGAAATGTGGCCAAGAAAAATACGCAGTATAGGGGGTCACTGTTCTGCGAAAGGTGATTAGGTTATAGCTTAACAGCTGCCTCCCTCCCTCTCCCCCCCCCCCTTCCCCTCTGCCCCTCCTTCATTCTGGTAGCTCATCCAGCGATGTATTCGTCATGGGTTGTGGATATACCTTAGACTGCCGGAGTTGTTAGAAATGTTGTAAGTGTGAGCTACGGTTCTTAGTTTATCATTTAAACGCTTTTACGACCTAGAAACAGCGAAACCTCCATAATAATGGTCCCTTTTTTTGTCTACTCTATTTTAAGCTTTCATCCCACTAGCAGTGTTTTCCTGTATAAGTTATTTACTTCTCTACTATTGGTCTTGAGAATGTCGTTCTTAAATAACATTTACCTTTTCAGAACCATCCCTTCGATACACATTCCAGTTTGTTCCGTCCAAGCTCAACAGAATTTTGTATGAAGATACCCACTGAAGATGATAATCACTAGGCCTCCCCTGTGTTGCTATTTTTGTCACTACTGTCTCCTTGCCAAGGTCAATTTGCAACCACTGTCCAATGTCATTTGTTCCTGCCGACCAAGAGCCAGTATTTTGACTTTTTGCCGCATTGTTGAGCCTGGCTTGCCAGGGTTCATGATTTGCGACTCCGTGCCATGTTGAAGAAGCCGCCACCGCTGAGTTCGGTATTGCCCTACTTTCCATTCCAAGGGGATGACTGCGGCATTCTGTGGTCAAAGTGATAACGAATTTTGAGCCCTCACGTTATTCTTGAGTAGGAAAGGTGTGTGTGCATGAACCTGATTACTTGAAAGCAATCGCTGGAACTCGAGCTCAAATAAAAGAAGCCTTAAACATCCTATGGGAAAACCGTTCCCTTAATCAACAACTTCGACATGTTAACTTAAGCCAATTTCCGCAATTTGCACTCTTTACACATTTTTGAAATGTTTCAATTGTACTCATTAACATAATGTCTGATATTTATATTCAGGTTTTCATCTCATGTAACTCTTACACTGAAGAAATGTCTGCAAGATTGAAAATCGCTGTTTTATATTTAAAAGTTAATGTGTCTCTCTTGTTCTCTATAGACCTTTAGGTAAAATACAAAACAATTAATAAATCGCAACTTTTTTTGATGAAAATGGTCTTGTAGGTTTCATTGACTTAAATTAGCCTCATGACTCTTAACAATATGGTGTCGAGTTCAAATTGTTACTGCACTCCACTTCAGCTCATTACACAGCCTGTCGATTATAATGTCCATTTTGCCAGTCGTTTAACTTTAAATCTCGGGAATTGCATTTCTCGCTTTCTGATTGGCTCACTCAATCTCGGTTATCAGCTCATATACCGTAAAAAATAGCCATATATGGAAACTGATTGCGTCGATCGTTTCACGGTAAACACGGAGACAATATTCTGTCCTTTCATAGGTCAAACAGTTCCGAACTTAATGAAAATGTAATAAAACAATTATTCCATGCGAGCTTATTGGATATGAGACTGGTTATAGCCCATAGCGTTGTTTTCTTTGACGTTGCCTACGTAGACCTTAAAGTGCTTATTACTTCATTTTTGGGCATGACATACCTTCGCAAATCAGGGACGGTGTGCATATCAAATCCATACCACAATCGAGCTGAGTTTTGCAAGGTATAGATCGGAGAGTGCTTATCAGGTAGTTTGAATAAAGCTCACGTCTCATGTCTTCTGGGTGAGACGCATGCGTCTTGTCATTCAGTTCACAGCTTTTGTCCACGCGATAAAAGTTGCTGCTTTTACATCCGGGATATGCCATGCAACGCACGATACAATCTTCTATTTTGTCTGCGGTCTCTGTCTTGATGGTGTGGTTTCGAAGAACTTGTCCCTGCACGGAGTAAGTTGCTGTGCAAGAACTCGCAAATTCTGACCTCAACACCAAGTAAATGAGTAGAGATTTCACGCTAAAACTCATTCCTGTGTCGACAAAGAACAATTTAAAATTTTCACAGTTGTAGAGTATTTTATTACAGCGCGCTAGTGAGTTTGATTCAGATTCATAAAGCTTAGGCCCTTAGTCACAAGGCGCTTGAGCAGACAACGTCATATCAATATAAATCGCGAAAGTTCTGAGCAGGCAAGTAAAGTATGTAACAACTAATTAGGATTGATAATGGTATGTTTGAAGGAGATACAAATTCTTGATATTTATGGAAGGAGTTACTTTTTAAAGAACATCCAATGCTTCGCCGCTGGCTCTTTGAAACACGAGAATTTGGCAGCATAACTTGAATTGATCAAAGTAAACTCAAATTTAAACTCCATGGCAAATTCAACATTCATTATGCGGCGGCTGCAGCCTGGAATGATTTAGATGAGAACATAAAACAGCTTCCCCCAACCCAAAATTTATAAAAGAACAACTGAAACTCAACCTTTACAGGGCTACTCATAAATTATTGAGTATTTCATACAGTGAACAAATTCTCCATAGTTTTTACTGGCTCTGTTTTCCCCTTGCTTTTTATTTATTACCGTTGAATTATTTTTGTTTTTTCTTCCATTCATTTTCGATTATCAACTCTTTATTGCCAACTTCAATCAATTCAATTATTAATTTAAATTATGTTGCTCAGCAAGATTAGCTTGTTAATTATTCTGAGTAACTGTTACCCTTGCTGTTCTCCATATTTATATATAATATTTATAACTTTTGCGCTGTTTACTGAATATGCGGGAAAAGCAAATCTTATCAAGTATTATTGAAATCCAAAAGGAAAATTGGGGGTAGCCACGCATTTTTCGAAGATAATTAATCAACAATATTTGTAAAAAGCTTTAAAATGTAAAGCAATGTATGCCGTTCTTTGCCAAAACGAAGCATAATTATCTCTGAAAAATTTATGGCTGCCCCCAATTTTCTTTTTGGATGCCGAGAGAACTTGCTAAGTTCTGCTTTCTCCGCATAGTTTTGAACAGCCCAAAAAATATTCCTGTATTAATAAGCACCGCCGATAGGAAATCCGAGAATCTCGAGATGCGCAGAACGTATGCGCAATAACAATAGTAAGCACGGTCCTTAATTTGATATGATTTCATTTGTGCACGAGCCCACAAGCTATCCAGCTTTAAACATAACATAACGCCGTTGTTATGCAGAGTACCGGAAAAAATGTGCTAAAATGCTTGCTGCACCTGCAGCAAGATTATTTTTCCACCTTCAACGAATCATATAATTGTTCTATGGCGTTATCGTTGTCGTAGCTGTCGTCTTTTCTTAAACTGCTAATAATATAATTGTAAGTTAGAATACGGATCAAAGTCCAAGTTGCTAAGGTTTTATGGTCTTGAGCCGTTTCTGGTAAAGATGGCCTCAAGATTACTTAGGAACCGGTTAACCTTCTTTCATTTAGTGTATTGAATTTAGTCTAATGAATCCGAGGGGGGTGTTTGTTCCTTTAAAGATTTGCTTGTGTTCCCTTGTTCCCGAAAGTACTTCCAAAATTGTTCTCAGCTTTTTGATCCCTGAAGTGGCTTAAGTTCCCTTAGATATTTTGTCTTTGATCCCCTGTTCCTTAGTTTAAATTTTAGCTATGTTCTCTTGTTCCCCCATGGGAGAACTTCAAAATTGGACTTCTTCAGAAGGTGCTACTTGAGGGAATTCTCCGCGCTTAAAATATGTTCATCGAAAGCTCTTTCTATAATCGATTAAACTTCCTCTATTGAAGATGAGCTTGTGGATGCGAGCTTTGTTGGTCAGTAATAAATACCACAAGACATCGCCACCGTGTGCGTTGTCAAGAAACTGTCCATTAGCATTCGTAAAGGACAAACATGCCTTTAATTTGTGCTTGATAATCTAAAATCTATGAGCTCAGTTTAGTGTTCCAAAAACTGCAACTGACAGAAATCTCATTGCTTGATTCTTGAAATGATATTCATGGGGAAATACGGCTACCCTAAATGTTCAGGCATATCCCCTCTGACAAAGTTATTTTATTTCGTAAGTGTCCGTATAAATTTCACTCGTTTGCAATGCTTGATAATGGTTTTATGACCAGACTCCAAAAAGTTGCAAAATGAAGAGTTTTAATTAACGTTTAATTTCGTGTATTAACCGTTAATTACTTGGTGCCGAAATTGAAAAACTCAGCCAATTGATTCACAACCAAATGATCTTTGGGTATAGCCCGGCTAGTTCAACAAACTTCTGTTGTGGTGAGACTGCAGAACTCATCACATTTTCGTGTTACAAAATGAAAACGGGGGAAAAAGTGTAAATGGGTTTAAGCGGATTGTTACTTGATTGATTAGAAGGGATGACGAAAATACACTATTGATGAAACTTCTCTTTCTGAAAATGTGACGAGCCCTATCTTTTATGGTGCTTCCCGAAAAAAAAAACATTATCACCTAGGAAGTAAAAGTAAAGTCTCTGCTTACGAGCCAGAAGGTTTCTGTAGCATGAAGCGACTAGGAGTATTTATACTCCCCCCTGGATGGGATGCTAGTCCATCGCAGGGTTACCCCCAGTATTACGCCGGTACCCATTTATACACCTGGGTGAAGAGAGGCACCGTCCAAAGAGAATGGCACTTTAATATTTCATTTTAAAAGTGTCAAACCAGTGTCATTAGATTTGAAGCCGGAGGTTGTTAGAGAAAACGTTTTGGGGGAACAGAAATCGACTCTAACACTCTTGGTTGACTCTTCTTTATTCCTCGAATGTGCCTCTGTAACAACAGCAAGCGCTAACAACTAACAACTTACTCCCAAGTACTATTAAAGCATTTTTTATACCTACCTGTCAAGCTCGTGCCCATCATTTGTCATGAAACATGTGCCGACATTAACATATTCTTTCTTTAAGTACGATCTACAGTGAAACCTCTATTAGCCAGCCCAGTGGCCGCTTAATAGAGTTTCGTCAGAAATTAGCATAATCCTCAGTAGAAACGTCACCTTATTCTGAAACAAACACCTTTAGAGGCTTGTGACAACTTTTACACAAGAGACAGCTCTAATACCGAACAAAAATACAGTAAGAAGGATCGATTTAGAAAACGTATTAAGAATAAAAAGTGTTGTTACTTTTTATTCTTAAAAATACAGTACAGTTAGAAAAAACAAATTCTCCTGAAAATGTTGAGATAAGGTTCTCCCAACTTAGTAGTGTAAACCGGGCTTAAATTAATTGGAAAGTCCATGACCTTGCACAATCTTTTGTTTTGCGCTCATACACTATGCATGAATACGGAATTAACACGTTTCTATTGTTTACTACCTCAGTACGGAGTAAACAACTATTGTGCTTTGTGCGCGGTCAAGTCAAAAAAGAGAACAAAAACCTCACGCACTCACGCTCTGATGTTTAAACTGTGTTAATGAGGCACCTGCCTCATTTTTTTTTTCGCTAGAAAACCTACAATTACTGAGTTCAACACGTACCGGCTCTAATCATGGCAGTTTGTAATAGCAGGTCCCAAAAGTGAATTTTCAAGAAATTGACCAAGTTGTTGGGGTCCGGTTATCTGGAGCTTTTTACTGGGTTGCCAGTATGGCAAACCCAGTAGGAAAATGGGTAGATTTCCGTTTTCTTTTTTTTAGTATTTTTTTTCGTGTCGGTAAAAGTCTTGCCTGTCACTCCCCTGGTAAGTGGTGTCTTTGTGCATTGAGCCTTCTGAGCGTATTTTCTTAGGATCGAGAGGGTAATGGAACTGCGTAGATTTCTCTGGTGGACACAGTAGAATCATTAACCTATTGTAGCCTGCAATGGCGTCGAAAGTCATGTAACGCGAATGGCGTTTTAGTGGATCCTTAAACAAAATATACCCTTATGGAGCTCAATAATGGAAAGTCAGTTGGATAAACTAGGCAGGCGGTGAAAACCAACACCTGGAATCTCAAAAGCGACGAGTAATGGACTTCGACAACAATCTGTCGCCCGTCGAGCAGTGAATCAAAGTGAGCTGCATTTCTAAAATAATATTTACCAAGTGTGCTGTTATGTAGAAAACTGAAACCAAATGGAAAATTCTCTGGTAACTTATGGGTTCAACAAAGACAGAGAACGAATCGAACACCTTAAGTGGATCTGTGATCAAATAGGAAAGGGTTTTTGCCTCTAATAGCAAATATGTTGTTTGTTTCAAAAAATTGTTCGCTGGAAAAGGTGGCCTTTATGAATTCATCATGTTTTATGATATGTGTGCTGGATAGTTTTTATGGCAATAGTAAAGCATTTTCTTGTTACTCAAAGAAATGTTTCTCAGGAAAGGGTTTGAACCTGAAGTACATGGTAATTTGACACGATTGACTTTCTTGTCTTCACGCACGCAATGAAATAAGAAGAGGTTTTCGCCTCTAAGAGCAAATATGTTGTTTGTTTCAAAAAATTGTTCGCTGGAAAAGGTGGCCTTTATGAATTCATCATGTTTTATAATATGCGAGCTTAACTGGATAGTTTTTATGGCAATAGTAAAGCATTTTCGTGTCAAAATGAGGTTAGCGTTTTTTCTGTTGTGCTAACTTAATTAAATATAAATATACATTCTGCCTCGTGAGTTTGTTATTCTCGTTAACCAGCAATGGAAAGTCATTGCAACGCGAATGGCGTTTTAGTGCATCTTATGTTGTTTGTTTCAATAAAATGTTTCGCTGGAAAAGGATTCTGTGATATTTTTTGCCTTTGTGAATTATAATATCATGTTGTGTATTGAATTTTCGAGCTTAAGGTTGAAACGTGATACGGGAGGATATTTTTAGTATTGCTGTGTAAGCAGGAAAGGTTTCATGAAAATAAACAGGTCTGTTGGAAGCGTGCTTGAGTTTCAACAAAATGAGCCCCAAAATCAGCAAAAAATTGTGACGCCGGTGAATAATAAAGTAGCTGCTATTTCCAAAATGATGGAATTACCTGGTGATAAATAACCTCGTCTTGGAGAGTAAATTTTTGACTTTGCAGAAACAATGGTGGGCGATTGTGATCTTTGTTTTGAATTCGCTCATTTATTGTCAAATTTTATAACACTTGACAGAAAAAGAAACTTACTAAAACCCGGTATCTTGCCATCACTTGACACAGATGCTTCACTGTTTGGCAAGTAAACATGCCGCGGTAACTTAGTCACGGCGCCCGCTGAATTCCGGCCATGTCACTTTCGATTTTGCGATTTATTTGAATGTTGCAAAAATCTCCCAAAATGTTTGTCGCTAATCGTAACTGTTTATATTCTATATTCTCGGTTCAAAATTAATGTTGTTTTCATGTCGTAAATATTTTATTCTCGATCGACCGTCCCGGAAACTTCCTTCTGCTCTTTCTAAAAACTGTGTATCAATAGTTATTTGCTTTTGCATCAATATTTGTTTTGCATAAAGCAAGCTAACAAAATCTGTACCTTGCTGAGGTCGCATTTGTTAGCGTTAATAGTATTTTCGGTCAGATGCTTCTGTTTAAGGAGGAGTTTATTGTTTTGGTCTCCCATCCTGACACTAACCCCGCTGAACAGGGTTAACTTCAGTGAACTTTAGTTTTACAAAGCTGTCAGATGCTCAGAGGGTACACTTGTGGTGAAAAGAAGTTGTGAGGGAACTTGAAAATTATCAACATGTCAGCCCAGAAGCCAAAGTTTCTCGCTTCTCTTTTATTTGTTATTCTTCAGAGACTGGAATGCTGTATTTCAATACCACACAATTCAGTGCCTTCTGATTTTCTGTAACACGTACCACAGGCAACCCAGTGTATGCTTCACGGAAGCATCTCGTTTTTAATAGATTAGATAATATTTCCACGGAATTTCCGGTTAAAAACTTTCAAGTTTATCCTAAGGAAGTATTCGTTTCAACTTTCACGCTTTGCTTTTGATAAAGAAGCTGTCATGGTAGTTAGGCCATCCCCAAGTTTTTTTTCTCCGTTTAGTATAGCGTCGTTGGCATAAAAAAAACGACGTTTTAAAACCATTTTTATGTCCCATAGGAGTTTCGGTGGTTGATCCTTTTTCCTACGTTGTCTTAATGTTGCAACAAAATTCACCAACTTTTCCGCCATATTGATTTTCGGTTCACGTCTTGTTGTTTTCCTGGCTCCACAGCTATGATGCTGGGGTACCAGGCCTCCGATTCTGAGACTGCTTATAATTTTTTTTAGGTTTCTTTTTTTCAATCCGACCGACCAACCCAATATCAGGAAAAGCATTTGATGCATTTTTGTATATTCTACATTATATCTATTTAATACTTATTTCATTATATTTCTATAATAGGTCCACATCAGCGTAACAGCTGCTACGTTCTTTAACCTGCTTTAACAAAAAGAGTTTGACTTGGCTTGATTTGACTTGAATGACTCCATCGTCAAAACAACAAATTACGGGCCGGATATATGTATTCTTGGAACAACACTTGTTTTACACCAAAACTACAGAGAATGAGCTAATTAATGCTTTCTCGATCAAAAAGAATACATGTACGCTGTCTACCATAAACAACATCTGAGCCTGTCTTCACGTGTACGGTTCGTACCAGAGTAAATGTCGGCGCCAATTCAATCCTCGCCTGGCGATTATTTATATACATGCACTTTCCTGGTAGACAGAAGGTTTTATTTTTCAACGAGGTTCTCACCCTAACAACCATTCCTACATTTTTGCTAATGCCGTAGGTAATCGTATCAATATCTCCATACCTGTTATAATTTCTGCACTTCCAAAAAACTTTTATTCCCTGACACTTGCGTTTGGTCAGTAAGCCCACCTGAGTCTGTTGCCACCTTCCTCTGACAAATGCGGCTTAAATACCTATTTTATATTCCATAACATCCATACTTGGTGTTTACGTAGCTATGCGGAATTTGTTCCTACCTGCAGAACGAATTTATCTTTAACCGCAAAAAAGCTGGTGCCTCCAGGGTAAAAATAATGCGAGATGTCACTCTCGCGCAGAATTAAATCGACTCCCTTTGTCATTTACCCCTAGAAGACCTGGAACTTCAATGCTTTTCTGGGAACACTCGAAGGCTAACGAATATATACTTTTGAGAGAGAGCTATCTATACACCTTAATTAAAGCAACAGATGTGGCAAAGTACTTTAAACACTGAATCTCAGCTGAGATGCATTTTTCAAAAAATAACTTGGCTTGATAAACGGTATCTCATTTTCGACTTTTCAATGAGGGGCGAAATCAACAGCGCGTTTGATATAAATTAGGTTTGTGTTGCCATCTGTGAATAGCGGTTCGACGTTCCCCGTTCTTCGTTCTATCAAGGAGCTCGGGAAAAGAAAAGGCAACGAAGGCCAAAAACAGCTAAGCAATGGTAATGCATGCGATAACCGATTCCATCATGTTTGCATTTTGTGATATTGAGGACTTCAAGCACGCTACAACTGGATTGAAGTGAAGTGAATAGAAAGCGTTCACGGAAAGATCTTTCACAAGTCTGCATTGTCGTAACAAACAAGCAAAGATTACCGGGTACAGCTTTAAGGCTGATAAACTTATAAATGACTTAAGTGCAATTAATTGGAAAGAGGTTTCTGATAATTGCGATGTGAATAAATCATTCTCTCATTTTTTATTTATTTTATTTTTATAAAACCATTAATCGTGTAGATAACAAACATACACCCCTCAGGGATGTTTGTGTGCGAAAATTGGAAATGCCGTGAAAGAACAGCTAGCTGTGCTGTTCCCAACACAGCTTACCACATTTGTTGTGTGAAGCTGCCACGTAAAGGGGTGTCTAAAACACCCGTCTGGAATGAAAAGTACAGCATGCTGATGAGACCCAGCGAGGCTGAAACAGCTGTCCATGGTTGCTAATTGACCGGA
>NC_090880.1:27137774-27140274 GCF_036669935.1 Montipora foliosa
GGTACTGGAGATCTACTTAGTTTGCTGATGTTCCTTGTGTTATTTCTTAATATGCTTGCGTTGCAACTGTATTGAAAATCAAAAATTTAAGGCAAACCTACCAACAGGTTACAAACAACTAACGCAGTTTTGGAGGCAGGCCAAAGCATGTGTAAATTACTGAGACTGATGAAATCAACTTTTGACTGTGCGATCCCCTTTCCTTATCCGGTCGTGATCCCAAACGCGTTGCCGATTTTTAGCCAGGATTCTTTAGAAAAATTTTCCCTCGGCAATGCAACCAATTACCGAACCCGTGCGAAGAGAAAACAAAAGATTGTGCACTGTCTCGGTCAATTCAACATCGATTGCGAAAACATTGTTCTCGCTTTTGAAAATTTTTAAGGTTTCACAACCAGTTTCTCGATTAACTATGATTTAAACTAAAACGCTAACCCTAATGTATAATAAGCATATATCATAAAACGCACGAATTTAGATTTTGAATTTACACTTCATAGGTTTAACTATGATTAAATGAGTTCATATATCTTTTAGTGCCTGAGCCTGGTATTTTTACATTAGTTTGTTGATTTGATCTGAGGCTATAATTCCTATTTACATGTGTACTAATAAATACTTGATTAGGGTGTTCAGCAGTGTTCAATGCCCATTGCTTCATGGGGTTCAATGTTCTTTCAAGTTCTCGTTTTTTGTACTGTGATCGGTGTTGCTGCTTCGAGGGAAGGCGTTTTTGTGTGCTTTTATTATATTTTCCTTCTATATTTTCTTTTTTCCTCTTGTCGCTGCGCCAGGGGAACACGCATGTCACATCTTGCGATAACATTGATAGCTACAGATGAAACCACTACGCACGAGTGTTGAAAGTGTGGGGTCAGCTGCAGGCTTTGAATCGTAACTTTCTAAGCTACCTTCAAATTTCTTCAAACCAGACTAGTATGCACAAAACTGTCTGAAACTAATATTTACTGTCCTCTTACTGACAGCTGACGCCTTCAAAACGTTTAACTTTGTCTAATTTACGACATCGCAAGTCTCTGGTGAGTACAAAAAGGATGAATTATGGTTCATTAATTGCTAATGGCAGTGATGGTTCGTGCTTTTTAATTAAGAAGTGATTTTAAATTCCTGCAATATTGGACCGAAAAAAATTGTCGTTTTTTACTCGTTCTTATTTTCAGCCGAATCCAGGCCAAAACAGAAAGGGAAATGTTTAAGTGAAGTAACATTAGTCTTCAGTAAACAAACTCTCATTTTTTTTTTTTTTTTAATGAATTAAAAAAACATCAAAGGAGCAAGGAAAGATGCCAAGATTTAAGCCCGGTTTACACTACAGAATTTTTTTTTTGGCACGGCTCGGGTGAAATTGGCACGGGTCCCAAAAAACAAGGTTCGGCTCGGATAAAATTTGCAGTGTAAACAACCTGTCAGTACCAAATTTCATCCGTGCCGAACCAAAATTCTTACCCGTGCTGGGACCTTCGGCGAGGTAGTCCGAGCACAGGTAAAAATGGTACGTATAACGGGTGATAAAAAAATAGACACAGTTCGGATAGAACAAGTAGTGTAAACACTTTAAAGGGCCAAAGTTTTTTGGCGTATATTTCAAGATGGCTGCTCATTCTTCACCAAAATCGCGCGGACGTTCTTGATTATAATTGAACTGCGCATGTCTACAAGAGAACTTACCCGGGCCCAAACATTTTGGCACGGTATTTTTGATACGTAAAAATGGTGTAGTGTAAACAAAGTTTGCCGAGCTCTTTTTAGGCACCCGTGCCAATTTCACACGAGCCGTGCCGAAAATTTTCTATAGTGTAAACCGGGCTTAAATTAATTGGAAAGTCCACGACCTTGCACAATCTTTTGTTTTGCGCTCATACACTATGCATGAATACGTAATTAACACGTTTCTATTGTTTACTACCTCAGTACGGAGTAAACAACTATTGTGCTTCGTGCGCGGTCAAGTCAAAAAAGAGAACAAAAACCTCACGCACTCACGCTCTGATGTTTAAACTGTGTTAATGAGGCACCTGCCTCATTTTTTTTTTCGCTAGAAAACCTACAATTACTGAGTTCAACACGTACCGGCTCTAATCATGGCAGTTTGTAATAGCAGGTCCCAAAAGTGAATTTTCAAGAAATTGACCAAGTTGTTGGGGTCCAGTTATCTGGAGCTTTTTACTGGGTTGCCAGTATAGCAAACTCAGTAGGAATCTGCGTTTATTTCGTCGTTTTTTACTGGGTTGCGGTATGGCAATCCCAGTCGGAAAATGGGTAGATTTCCGTTTTCTTTTTTTTAGTATTTTTGCCGTGTCGGTAAAAGTCTTGCCTGTCACTCCCCTGGTAAGTGGTGTCTTTGTGCATAGAGCCTTCTGAGCGTATTTTCTTAGGATCGAGAGGGTAGTGGAACTGCGTAGATTTCTCTGGTGGACACAGTAGAATCATTACCCTATTGTAGCCTGCAATGGCGTCGAAAGTCATGTAACGCGAATGG
>NC_090880.1:27147774-27157774 GCF_036669935.1 Montipora foliosa
TACTTCCGATTTCGGTTGCTTTATGTGACTGATTTAAAAACAAACTTACGTTCACAATGTTTACCTTCACAACACCGCCGATTTGGTATTCATTCCAGTTTGCTTCGTCTAAACTGAATAGAATTTTATAGGATTTCACCCATTGTCCACCAGTAGATCTCCCCTGTGTGGCTACTTTTGTCACCGCTGTGTCCTTTCCCAAGTCAACTTGCAACCACTCTCCAATGACACTTGTTCCTGCTGACCAGCAAAGTTCATTATTGATGCGGGCTTGCCAAGGCTGAAGTCGGCTGTCCCAGGTCGAAGAAGCCGTCACGGCAGAGTCTTGTATAGCTCTGGATTCCATTCCAAGGGGAGCACTGCGGCATTCTACAGGCAGAGTGATAAATACGTAGTACTTCACGCTCATCTTTAAGAAGAATCAGTTAAATGTGCAGAAAGAAACCTTTTCTTAATTTCAACGATAATATATTAAGAAAAACTTTTACTGTTCTTCAATAAGTATCGTTGAGGGCATTGTCGCCCAAGCTAGTCATGAACAATTATCTGCAAGTCTGAGCTTGGAGTGAATCCTGGTTAGTTACTATCTCGACCAATGGATTAAATAGATTGTTATTCTCCTGGATCAGACACAAGGCGTCGACCGACGCATTTTTGATCATCACTCTATTTAATCTGGTTCTAAAATAACTGCAAAGCTTCATCATTGCTTATACTTAACCCAGAAATCTCCGTTATCATTCGAATTGCCAGTTCACGTTCCGAAATAACACCTCAAGTCGTATGGCAGACGTGTTTTCTCGGTAGCTACCCCAATAGTAAGGAATGCTCTTCCAGCTGACATTAACACTACCAAGTCCTGTGCCTCATTAGAGTTAGACTGCGAGCAGTCTCTCTTTTGCTCTAGAATCGTTGAAACGATCGCGTACGTTGAACTTTTAATGGCTGACACTCCTGATACTGTGGGTCGCAAATACCGTGGGCATTGGAAAACGGGCGTTTTCCAATGCCCACGGTATTTGCGACCCGCAGTTTCAGCCATTTTAAAGCATTCCGTCGTTTCAACGATTTAGAGCAAAACAGAGACTGCTCGCAGTCTACATTAGAGTAAGCGTAATACCTTATTAAAATGGCCGGCATTTTAGTATTCTTTTGTTTGCTTGCCAATTAGCCCTTCTTGCCTCGTTCTTAAACTTAAAATTTATAGAGGATATTACACGGTGGCGAGAAGATATAAATTTTATGTTCGAGTGGCAAGAACAATGTCTCACGAGTGAGCGAAGCGAACGAGTGAGATATTGTTCTTGCCACGAAAACATATAATTCATATCTTCGAGCCAACGTGTAATGTTCTTTTTATTATATGGAGACTAAATATTGAATATTTCCGATGTTATTGTGTTTCAAAGTAGTCAAGTTTTACTAATACGGCTGGGCTTTATGAAAAAGGCGGGGAAAAAAAGCGGGAATCGTGACGTCATTGAACGATACGACACTCACAAAGGTGACATACGGAAAATACGTCACTCGGGTCCCGGATGGAGTGGCGTATGGAATCTACGAGTGGTTTAGTTCCCAGTAAAACACTCTCCTCCATATAATAAAAAAGAATATTTAACCTTGAATGGGGCAATAATGGCTAATTTGCAAGAAAACAAAAGAATTTTAGAATCGTGGCTTTTTTGGAATAAGGTGTATTCTCTGGGATAAAATAAGGGACATCAACAGCGAACATTGTTTTGTCTCGCGCACAAACATGGCCGCGCTAAGGTCACGCGACAACCAAGAAACACTTCTAGACATACCTTCACAAGCCAAAGATGGCGCGCATATTAAATACACACCACAATCACTGTGAGTTTTGCAAGGAATAGTTCGGAAAGTGTTCACCATATATATGGTATATGGCTCATGCCTCATGTCATCTGGGTGAGACGCATGCGTCTTGTCACTCAATTCACAGCGTTTGTTCTTCCGATAAAAGTTGCTGCTTGTGCATCCGGGATATGCCATGCAACGCAGGATGCAATCTCCTATTTTGTCTGCGGTCTCTGCGTTGATAGTGTGGTTTTGAAGAACTTGTCCCTGCACGGAATACGTTGCTGTGCAAGAGCTCGCAAATTCTGACCTCACCAACAAGTAAATGGGTAGAGATAGTACGGCAAAATTCATCCCTGTGTCGGCAAAGAACAATGTAAAAGGCTCACAATTGTAGAGTATTTTATTACTAAGCGCTTTTCGATAAAAGTAATTACTTCCGCCAACTGTGGTTCACAAGGCTGGTTCTGTCCATGTGTTATGGACCAGAATCATTCACTCCAAGTATTATTCTGGATCTCAAATACTGAAAAGTTAAGCGCAATTCTACATGAACTTTAACATTCGTTCAACTTACAAATGGTTAACGCTCGAAACGTCAGCTTCCGAATTTCTCTGCGGTGCATTTACCATATCAACTCAGTCGATAAACCCTTTTCTGCGTTTCACTTCTCCACCGACGCAGCGACACAGTTTCTTCAGAAACTTCGCCTCTTTATCCATTTTCTGTTCCTCTGTTTATACCGTTATTCATTTTAGGAGCTTTCGTATCTTTCTGTTTTCCTTTGGAAAGTAATTTTTGCTGTCTTTATTGTGTTCGAGAAGTACGAGAACGCATTCATAATCGAGTCCTAATCGAGGTTTTTTTGGACGACCGATCTTGAGACACACATTTGGCATCCCCATAGATTTTGCAGGGGCGAATGAGAGAGCCTGGAATTATGTTTCAATGACGTCATAGGAAGACCTGGGATTTAGACAGGTTACCTTTGTTTTTACCCTGAATTTCGTATCGAACGCACTCCATAATCTTAAAGTTTGATTATTACTAGTCTATAGTGACCACGTATGATGAAGCGAAAGCACTTTCTCAGTACAGACTTTGGCGGTTCAGTCGCCGGAGACCGTAGCAGCTACAACAGCAAACACTGACTGTGCCTCCAGAAAATTAAAAAGAGCAAGGCTGATATAACGGTGAAGGAATATCTTGAAAAAAGCCAATATTTCGAAAGGCACTGCCTTCCTTCATAAGTGTTTTACAAGCGATGACTACTGTTAACAAAGATGTTACAACAGACCAATTTCGATATATTAAAACTCAGTCCAAAACAAAAGGCATCATCTCGAGGCTTATGGGGAATAAACTCATACAAATCCTTATATTTATTCCCCAGAGCCTCGAGATGATGCCTTTTGTTTGGGACTGAATTTTAATACATCGAAATTAGTCTATTTGAATAGAGCGTTTTCACATGACGTCACGGCGGCCATTTTGGTGTTCCAAACTAATTCTCTGGGAATTGAACTCTATTTTTAAGCAAATAATTTCTTTTGTTTCATCAAATTTGCATTTATTTTGGTAACGTGAGTGAAAACGCTCTATAGTGATGTGGCGTGTGATTTGATACAACCCTTAAGATAAGGATTTAAACGAACTTAACGGACAAGACAAGACAAGACTAGAGGACAACCGAAGTCGAAGGCAACCTGAAGTAAGGTTCCTTTTTCATAAGCTTCTACCGTAACTTACGACATCTGTCGCAACTCACGGCAGGGATGGGCACCACTCCAATCCCGTTGCATGCACAACTTCTCCCCAGTAATACTGGTACTCATTTTACCCACCACAAATGGATGGAGTGCTTAGTGAAGTTTGGAACGCACGAGCCGGGATTCGAACCCGGAGCGCTGGAATGCAATCCGCGAACGATACTGACCCACTACGCCCGCTCTTCTTAACGGAACGATGCAATAATAATAAGAAATGATAATTGAAATTGTATAACGGTAAAGAAATGTAAGGAAAACGGTGGATTACATTTCATCTTTCTTGTTAAGACCTAAAGGTTCAAGAGTGTTGGCTATCTTTATGAGATATGCTTGTCTTGCTTTGCGTACATTGGAATGAATGAGCTCGAGTGGAATAAGTAATTTGCCGTTGGCGGTGTGATTATTAGTGAGGGTTGAAGTGTTCTGAAACTGCGGTAGGCTTGGAGACGTAAAATAATGCGTGGCTTGCGTCGCATGTTGTCTTGATGTGTTTTGTCGAAATTAAATGTGTTCTGATTTTTAAAAAAATGTCAGGGCGCCCAATTGACATTGCAACGAATAGCAGTCATTTTATTAACATTGTTTCATCTCCTTTTTTAATAATTTAAGTTGCATTTACCCCCTCTAGTAGGTTTTTTAGCAATTTTTCCTTAACCCCAAATTATGCCAAGTTTTAATGCTTTGAATAGCAACCCCTAAAGTCTTTGAACAAGCATTGACCTTCATCAAGTTTACGAATAAAGGCAGTGTTACACTGTGAAATGTTTCGTGCAACTTGTCTCGAAATGGTTTGGCGACATTACACAGTGTAACAGCGCCTCACGTCGCCTGAGTTTCCTTATTTTTGGCACCGAGCACTGAACGATCAACCGCTTAATCTAACTTCGATTGTCATTCAAAAATAAATACATAAAGCAGCTTACTTTGTAATAACCAGCAACAGAGAGACAAGGAAGACCAGTTCGTACTCAAAACTCTGAGAATGGCCGATTTTGGCGGGTATAATGTTCTAATTGCAATGGCTATCAAATATCTCCGGCTACAATTGTTGAAAGAATCCGGCGTTTTAAATTTTCATTGCACTCTTAATTATTGCCAATGGATCGGGGTTCATTGGTCCATTAGTCCATTAGTATTTTAATATTTTAATTTAAAAATATTGAAATTTGTGAGAAATGCATCCAGCTGTGATAAAGACACCAACTATGGAATACACAGAGAATAAGCGAGGCCCAAATCAGTGGAACTCGGAGAATATAAGAGTTCTAGCTAGATGGGGTTTGGCCTCATGATCCTCCAAAATCTACAATAGCTGCATGGATGCTCTAACCAACGAGCTAGTGGCGACTCTATGATAAACGAGGGTTATATGTAGGCTTTGATTAGAACCACATCAGGAGGTCAAGTAGTGACTACTACAGGCTATAATACTCAATTAATTTTTGAAAAGAAGACAGGTGGTACAAAGTGCCTCTAAAATTTGCATTTAGAAGTTTCACCCTGTCATACCAACCTTTTCACTACCTCGAATTAACTATTATTGTTGATTCGTTATTTGCTCTCAATTTACTATTATCATTAATTTAGAAGACTGAAAACTTGACATGGATCATAAGAAATGGTCATATATTGTTTAAAAGACAACCCAAGCGTATGGACATAGGAATCGAACCTAAACACTTGACCACTACACTGCTAACTGCTCAGAAAAAACATTTTAAACACTATTTGATAATTCTGTACTATCAGTCGGCAACAAACAATATTAAACACTGCAGAAGATCGGTTACCAAACTTCACGTCAAAGCTAACTAAACATTTAAAAAAAAGCTTAGGCCTAAATTATTAATCTAGTTTACGCCTAATTACTTTTCAGCAGTGATATTCTATGGGAGACTAAATAAATGTTTTTTTTGCAATTGGTCTTGATGTTCAGTGGTGGAACGGTAAGAAGCGATTCCTACAGAGTATAATCTTCAGTCTACATTGGCTTCCAATTGGTTCTCGAGTAAATTTCAAAATCGCTTTACTAGTATTCAAAGCCCTCAAGTTAAGGAATGGCGCCATCCAATGTGAGTGGGATGTTACAATCAAAGCCTACATTCCCTGCGTAATAACAACGAAAACCTTCTGATCATTCCGCGAACAAAACGCAAAACTTTTGGTGAACGTGCATTTGCAGTGGCGGGCCCACAAATATGGAACAATCTTCCTCTACTCATTAGAGAGACTGGAAACCTTGATAATTTAAAAAATAAACTAAAAACACACCTTTTTAAAGAAGATTTTTATAAAGAACACTAATATCTAAGGACACTTTTATTTTCATTTTACTCTTATTATAGATATTTGTTAAACTTTTTTTAACAAATATTTGTTAAGACATTTTTAAGGACATTTTAGCAAAAGCATTATTGTAGCGTTCTGACTTTGTACATATTTTAACTATTTAACTTTTTTTCTATAAATTGTAAAGCACCTATAATTTTTATATCAGCGCTATACAAATATATTTATTATTTATTATTGTTATTATTATTATTATTATTATTATTATTATTATTCAAATCCAATCCACGGATATGATTTTTATTTCCTTATTTTCTTTGCTAACACAAGACCTGGGACATAGTGTGCTAAATTAATGATCACAGTACTGATTCAAAGGAAATTACGAATAAACGATAATCGTTAATTTCGGGAAGAGATCATTGTTGCTCATACATATAAAATAATCAGACCAGGACTGTATTTGGCTACCGTCTGAAAGCTAATAGGATTATATCGATGTGAGAGTTCTGTTCGTAGAAAATGCCTTTTCCTTCCTTAACTTGACTAACTCTGCATCCATATTCTGTCGTTGATGCATTTGTGGCCGAAAGAGAGATATGATAACCTGCTGCGCGAACGTCTTTTGTCTGTTTATACGCGTCACCCACCACACAAGGGATTTTTATTTTGTAGTTCCAGAAATTATGTATTTTGAAGTTCGGCTAGAACAATGGCTATTCTTGCCATTCATTCAAAAAACCTTAAAGGGGTAAATTACTTAAAAACAGAGAATCAGAATACGTCAGTAGTGCTATTCACCTTGGAGCAATATTGTAATCGTTGTAGTAATAAATGAGTTAAAATCATCTTTTTGTGCTATATTATCTTACTGCTCAGTTTAGGTAATGTTTAAAAAACGAGCAGCAGTGTTTTTAGACCCCATAAAACACGTGCTGCGAGTTTTTTGAAAGGCTTAAAAAACATTCCACAAAGAGCGTGTCCCTCTGGACTCAAAACAATGGTTCAAATTGTGAGAGGGGAATATTAGCATACAAAGAGAATAGAATACTAACGAGGAGTGTTTTATCAGGATATAAAGCTCAAACACGTGACGCTTTATCCGTGTTTTGATAGGCTGTTAGGCTCATGAATTTTTAATGAGTTTTTAAAAAAATATATATATACTAAAACAATATCCACCACTAGCCACTGACAATGCGGTGAATAGTTGTTAAAGTGCTACTATGACCAAAATATCAATTTTGCTTTTTCTTTGGATTTCAAAACTAACTAACGAAGCAGTAAATGACGCAAGTTTTAAGCCTTAATTTCAAAAAGACACCTGTTTATTCTAACTGGAATTTTCCTATTTAATGGTCCGCCATTACTAACTTTAAAAACTTGAGAGAGCTGGATCGAGGCGAAAATGACGTCAAAGACTCAATAGTTTAAGACTGAAATGCGTGTGTACGCGGCTGAATTAATATGCAGCACGGGAGTTTCGGGCTTTCAGACACGCTGTATAACACTTCTCTGTTCGATTAGTTACGTGAAGAATACAAAACTGTATGTTGCTTCGCCATGTCCGTGCTGGGGAGAAGCTTGGATCTAATTTCCATAACAAAATCTTAGGGTAGACTGGTACGGTTGTTTGGCCTTGAATCTGATGGACGGACAAGTTACAAAAAGAATGCTGATTTCAAAGTCTTTCAACGTGGGGCTTCTCTTTGTGGTTGAATATTACAGTAATTTGGAGAAGTCAATTCACGGCCATGGACCAAACATGCCAGCATTTTCGTGACTTCAGAAGGTCACTGTTCCTCTTTAAATGTTGATCTGGACAAAGCAATTTAGCTAGCACCCTGCTAGCAGAGCCTTTCTTAACTCAATGAGAAACATTCTCGTCACCAGAGCCTTGGATCGACCCAAGGCTGTGGGAAACTCTATGTGGGAGAACATGCGCCGTAGGGTTCTTATAGCCAAAAATTGACTATTTGAACCTTACGGCGCCTGCTCACTCCTCGTGCTAACATGAATACACCAATTAAAGACGCTTTTGATTGTTCTTCACGAAAACCAATGAGAAGACACTTTGTTTCAGGGTTCCCCAGAGCTCTTCTCTCCCTTAGTCAAGAGAAGAGCTCTGGGGTCGAGATTGGACGGGAAAGAAAGGACTCTGCAGAAATTGTGTTAACTCTTAATTGAGTATGCGTGAGCCGTTGCTTGGAGACAGTTTCAAACCCAGGCCAAGTCTCGATCGCACTTCAAGACGGCATGTTGATTTTCATGCTGAAGGCTCGATTTTGACCTTCGCCTTGTCAAAAATATGATGCGCGCGTTGCCTAAACCGGTTTGACCGGAGTGACTCGCCCACAAAGTTGGGCTGCGACGACCTAAAAGACTTAACACGTTTTCTGGAGAGCCTCTCTTTCTCGCTCTCTGGTGAGTTTTAGAGAGGCTCTGCTCGCAGGATGTTTAGCTAGTTGCTCCTTAAGGAATGTTGAATTTTTAAGTGGAAAATTTGGGGTTTTGGTGCACTTCAAGAACTAACAACACGCCAAACGCTTTTCTTTGCGTCGGTTTGGTGATGTTTTTCGCGCACTTAACTTGTATTCCAATTGATTTTCGCGCCATTTTAAGTCAGTATGATAGTGTCTTGTAGGCTGAATTAATTAGCGGTCGACTGCAAGGAGCGACAAAAATGACGATGGTACGCGCGTGCGACATGTTACGAAGTAATGAACTCCTCGCTCTCCGATTTGTAAGCAGCGAGCAACAGGTAAACATAATTAAATTGAATATATAATGTAACTTAAATGGTGCTCTCAGAATTCGGATGAAAGGTTCTTTGTAAATCTTTGAAGGAAAGTGGGATTCTAAGACATAGCGAACAATTATCCACAGACAGAGTGAAAAATGCGTGCCACATAGCTCACAGCACAAAGTGCTCTACTAATGCGAATCAAAGTATTTGATAAGAGTGGACAACATGAATACCTTGAGAAAAACTTCAACCCGCATGTGGCGTCTATCTCGGAAATCGATCCCGGGCCTCATTACTTGAAGGCGAGAGCTACCAACACTGGACCAACCATGCTCATTTTATTGGACCGGTACTGGACGCAGCTCGATTGTCTTTATGGGTCGTGGGGTCAAAAGAAAGTTTCTCTCGACAAAAACCAATATGAATCAATTTTATTTCTGTGGTCTGTGTCCACATGAACTGTTTGACGTTTTTTTTTCAGTTGTACCGGCTTCGACAATTCGTTACAATTTTTGTCTGTACATTCTGCTAAGCTTTGTTAAAGTTCCCCGCTTAATGATATGAATTCAGTTTATGCTCTATATGTCGAATGCTTGGTAGATCGTTTCATATTTCAATCAAAATCAAATAAAATTTTAATTAAACCAAAGCATGTATCCCATTGACATATGTAAATTCAATTGTTGCCCACTTTAGGTGTTTGACAGTCTGGTAAGATGGACAGAACACGATCGCAAAGAACGAGGTGTTCACTTCGCCAAGTTACTACAGCTTGTCCGGCTTCCACTGTTGCCAACATATACACTCGTGGAACAAATAGAGACAGAGGACCTCGTGCAACGGTCTCCTACAGCCAAGGAAATGGTTATGGAAGCAATGAGATTTAATGCCTCTATAGAGACCCAGAGGAAATCCCAGCAAAATCCAAGAACGGTTCCGAGAACATGTTGCCAAACGAAGATCAGTGGTATACGTTAGCTCCTTTACAGTAATTTTGATAATCTGAATGAAATGGTTCGCAGAAACATAAGAAATGAAAGTTAGAAACATCAGTCGCAGTTGGCTTATATTTTTATTTAAAAAAAAAATGTGACAGCTAATCAATTAACTCCCTGAAGAAGTCAGGCCGTGCCTGACGAAATATTGGAAAAAGAGAAAAATATGTGTCCTCAGAGCCAAACAGTCAGCCTTGCATCATTACTTGTTTTTAATCGCAGTCAGAGCAATTTACTTGAAAAGCGCCGCGTAAAATCTGAAAAGAAGATTTTTGTACTTAATAATGTTCGGGTTACCCTGGGTGCAAGCTGAGGTTATTTCGTTCGAGGAGCAACATTTTGCGAGTAACAAGTCAAGCGCTCTCTCAATATGAAAAAGGCA
>NC_090880.1:27162774-27167774 GCF_036669935.1 Montipora foliosa
AAATAATTTTCCTGTTGTAATCTTCATTTTTTCCGTGGAAGCGAATTCGATACTTCAAATGTTATGTCACAGGCGCCCCAAGCTCAGTGTGAGGGAAAGCCAACAAAAATATAAGGATTTGCATGGGAATCCCGATAAAAGACCTGAGAAGATAATTTTACGAAAAAATTCTCAATTAAAAAGCCTAACCTTATTGCCATTGTCGGTCGCTTCTTTTCTGTGTTTTTTTGTTTTTTTTTTTTTTTTCAGATTAGACGCGAATTGAGCCATTATCAGCCCCTTAACGGTTATAATAAAATACCAAGGCTGAACACTCTGAATTCTCAGGAGCCCACCAAATGGAATCAAATATTCCTAAATAAAATGTTCCCAGGGTTTCAAATTCCACCGTAGAATTCAAGGCAAAGGTTTTTCTTTCATTTCAATCCGCTGGCTGCGCAATCGAAGCCAGCGACGTCAGGCGGCTGTTAGTGTCCCAAACGAAACGATAAAACGATGGAAAAGATCCTTGTGTACAAACAAAGCCTTGTTACCAAGCCTCGAACAAAGGCTTTCCCTCACACTGAGCTTGGGGTGCGTGTGGTTATATGCATCGAGAATGTGTACATCTGCAAGACCCTGCAAGACTTGACATCGCTAATTAAACTCATTAAAACTAATCCTGAAGGAAAACAAAACAAAGTGTTTTATTAATCAATATCTGCTAAATAAATCTGATACAAATCTAAGTTCTTGTTCGATTTTCTTTGTTAAATTATCGTGAATGATACAAACAATCAGTGGACACTCATTGCTGGCACTAGCTACGTTTTATACAAAAATTACCTTTATCAGTGTTGAGACCGTGAGATTTACAAACTCTAGATTGTGTTTAAATAGGCTTTTACATGGGTATATAAAGGTATATGCGAGTGTTCCGAGTATCCTCAGGTCACCATCGGAAAACTTCATCCGCCGGGGTTAATAATCATACACAAGTTCCATCTCAGCCATTTGAAATATGTTATGAAAGAATGATAATAAATATAATCACTTTATTTAAGCCTCAAGGTTATTTAGCCGAGTGCTCTACTAATTTGGGAGACTACAAATAACCTGAAATCAAATCAACTGAAATCAAAGGTTGATTTTGAAGGAGAGGGGAAAACCGGAGTCAGACCCGGAGAAAAACCTCTCGGAACAAGAACCATCAAACTCAATCCACATATGACGTCGAATCCGGTAAAAGGCAAATGCTCTCACCACTGCGCCAGCGCTGCTTCCCCTTTTAACGTAGAATTTACTTCTATAATATAACGTACGATTTACTACTATAAAACTTGACTAAATTGTTACGAAAGACAGACAAAGAACACGGCTTAACCTCCATACAATGAATGGTAGGTTATTTACCAGATTTTCGTTCACTAGAGTGCGGTTGCAATTTAATGAAAAGTTATGGTCCGTTAATAACACAGCCATACAGCTCAACCCTCATGGATATGTGGCCATGCCACGACATTACATAAAAGCGAACATATCTGCTCGTAATTCTTGGCACCAACTTGTGCGAGACAATTGTTCTTGTGTCTGAATTTCCCGTAAAAACCTGAAAAATAATATTATGCTATGTCAATACACCATATTCGTATTCCCAGTATTGGACTGGAACTAGCTTGCAATGGAGGCTAATGCGGGGGAATATATTAAAAAGTTTGCATTTGAAAAGATTTCCCCGCATTAGCCTCCATTGCAAGCTAGTTCCAGTCCAATACTGAGAATACCAATATGGTCTATTATGTTCCAGCAGTGCTGCCCTGCTACTTTCCTTTATAAAATAATTAGGATAGTACGCGCACTCTCATTGGTTGTCAGACGCCCGTTTTGATTGGCTGATAGGAAATATGAGCGTGTATCAAGAAAATCTGTTTCAATCTAGAAGAAAAAAACAAGCATTTTCCTTCACTTGTCGACTTATCTTTGAGAAATAATATATAAAAGCAATACAGGAGTTTTTTCCGTGTTTCCAAAGCCTCATCTAAACACTCGGGGTAGTTGGGAGAATTCTCGACAGTTATGCAAACCCTCGACTGAATCTTGGACCCTCGACTGCGTCTTGGGTAGGCATAACTGTCTCGAACTCTCCCAACTTCCCCTCGTGTTTAGATGAGGCTATGGAAACACGGAAAACGTCCTCTATTGCTTAAATATGCCTGTCTTTTGGTAGATTCTGACGTTACAGCGAACCACTATATATGCGTGGTCGAGCTGTAAAGATGAAACAAGTTTTATCGGGGGCTTGCTTTGTCATTCACTCATTCTTTCCAATTCTCAAAAAAAAATTAAGGAATAGTGTAAACGTCTTGTGATCACTTAACCTTCTAAACAAAGTGAGAGTATTTTTTGTCATCTACAGTTAAATAGTTAACGATAAACAATGGATTGAAATTTGAAAACACTTTGGACGTCTTTTTCACATGCGGTTAAGAAATTGCCACCCATGCACAGGCAATGCGAAAACCATACGGCGAAAGACATTTGGCCAAGCTGGCAAATACGAAGGTGGGAATCAGTGTTGACCATTGTTCTGCCAAAGGTGATATGGCTATATCCTTACCAGTTCTCCCCCCCCCTCCATCCCCTTTTCCGCTCCTTTACTACATAGATATAAGTGCGAGTTGTTAGAAATGTTGTAAGTGTGAGCTACTCATGTACAGTTCTTAGTTTTTCGTTCGACCTAAAAACAGCGAAACCGCCATCGTAGTGGTCCCTTTTTTATCTCAGTACTATATTTTAAACTTTCTTTCCTCTAGCAACGTTTTCCTGAATAAGTTACTTATTTCTTGAGAATGCCTTTCTTAAACGACATTTACCTTTTCAGAACCATTGCTTCGATACGCATTCCAGTTTGCTCCGTCCAAGCTCAACAGAATTTTGTATGAAGATACCCACTGATCATGATCAGGCCTCCACTGCGTGGCTACTTTTGTCACTGCTGTCTCCTTGCCAAGGTCAATTTGCAACCACTCTCCAACTTTATTTTCATTTGCCGACCAAGAGCCACTACTTGTTTGACCGTTCCTCGCATTGTTGAGCCTGGCTTGCCAGGGTCTATATGCCGTCGATCCTTGCCACGTTGAAGAAGCCGTCACCGCTGAGTTCGGTATTGCCCTACTTTCCATTCCAAGGGGATGACTGCGGCATTCTGTGGTCAAAGTGATATCGAATTTTCATGTTATTCTTGAGCTGGATTACTTGAAAGCAATCACTGGGACTCGATATCAATACAAAAGAAGCCTTAAACATCCTATGGGAAAACCGTTCCCTTAATCAACAACTTCAACATGTTAATTTAAGCCAATTTCTGCAATTTGCATTCTTTAGACATTTTTGAAATGTTTCAATTGTACTCATTAACATTTATCTGATATTTATATTCAGATTTTCATCTCATGTAACTCTTACACTGAAGAAATGTCTGCAAGATTGAAAATCGCCGTTTCATATTTAAAAATTAATGTGTCTCTCCTGCTCTCTATAGACCTTTAGGTAAAATACAAAACAATAAATCGCAACTTTTTTTGATGAAAATGGTCTTGTAGGTTTCATTGACTTAAATTAGCCTCATGACTCCTAACAATATGGTGTCGAGTTCAAATTGTTACTGCACTCCACTTCAGCTCATTACACAGCCTGTTGATTATAATGTCCATATTGCCAGTCGTTTAACTTTAAATCTCGGGAATTGCATTTCTCGCTTTCTGATTGGCTCACTCAATCTCGGTTATCAGCTCATATACCGTAAAAAATAGCCTTTTATGGAAACTGATTGCGTCGATCGTTTCACGGTATACACGGAGACAATATTCTGTCCTTTCATAAGTCAAACAGTTCTGAATTTAATGAAAATTTAATAAAAACATTATTCCATTCGCGCTTATTGGATGAGACTGGTTATAGCCCATAGCGTCGTTGCCTATTTACCACCCCAAAGCGCGCTCGTAATGGGGAACATACGCAAGGACCAAACCGACGCCAAAGTTGTCTAATTAACCAATCGAAATTGGTTCAGCGTTGTCTGTACTCTTATCGACAACGATATTTGTCATCACAGAGGTTAAAATGTCGTCAACGCCAAAGAAAGTTTTTATTTCAGAGCGTAAAACATAGAAAGAGCAAGCGTTTTCTATAACTTCCTCTCAATATGATTGGTTTATTTCCCAAAATGGGCGTTCCTGATTGGCTATTACATCGCGTGACAAATTGCCGCGAGTAGACGCGTACAGTGTTGTTTAGACACTTATCGACAACTGCAAATTAGCCAATTAGATTGCGAGATTACAAGCAATTGTGGTAAAAAGATATTATTTCCCGTTGTAGCAATAATTTGTTAAGAAGCCCAAGTCGTTTGCCATGGAAAGTGTGTATCAACATTGCTACAGAGCATTGTTTCCTCAGGTTCTCAAGTCCTCTGCACATCCTCAAATTTGGTTAATTCACGTCGTTGGCAGGACAAGGACGGCAAAGAAATGTACCAAAACGCAAAACGCACGTGCAGGGCGTGCAGAGCCTTGGTTTTGTTCATTTGTGGTGTTTTCGTAGCCGTCGTCGTCGTCTTTGCGTAATTAGAGAGCTTACGAATCGACGACTTTCGCACGACGGCGCCGTTGAGTTAGGTCATAGTCCGGCGTCGTCGTCCTGTAGAAATTTGAATTTACGATTCAGCAAAGACGACGACGTTTGTTCGCGGGTGGCAAATTTTCCCGCCGTTTCTGAAGTTTGTTTTTCTCTTTTCACAAGGTAGGTTATTCTAACCAAAATGCCTAACTTCAGAGAAACGAGAGCTTGTATTGCATACGCTTATCAAAAAAGCTTCATAAACGAACAAGAATTTGTGCTTTTATATGATTTCCACAAGTCAACAAACCCAGAGTTTCCGTACTGGAACTATGAAAGGTTTGATTTGGACGAGAAAACAAACGACGAGTGCAAGGCCGACTTTCGTTTCTACCGGGATGACA
>NC_090880.1:27185274-27187774 GCF_036669935.1 Montipora foliosa
CACCCTGGTCAAAGTTTTTCTCTGTCATTGTGTGGGCCCATTTGCATCAGTAGGGCTAACGCTCACATGGTTCATATGGGGTATATACTTAGCACTTCACCGTCACACTCTAACCAGGTAAGTCTGTTGAAATGTAAATGCTACACGGCCAACGTTTGAAAAAACGTAATCCCTCCTTGAGTTGATTTTTAACCTGAAGAGGAGGTAGCGTCTGTAACTAAAACGTTGCATTACGGGTTGATGATTAATTTATAAATAATGTGCAAGGAAGTCTGCCGCTGAAGAGCCAAACTAAGTGTAATAGAGGTGAAAACATTAGGAAAACTCTCATCGGGACGGGCAAAAGGTGGCCGCGGGCGCTTAATAGAGGTGACCGCTTAATAGAAAATTGATTTACAATATTATTCTGCAATTATTTCGGGACTTTGATTACGGGCCGCTTAATCAGGAGGAGCAGTGTCACCGATGGCGCATGCGTGACAGTATGCCAATTTTTTTTGAAAAAGTTTGCCAACTTTTTCAAAGGAGTGTGTGGAGTGTGAATATCTTACACAATCAAAGCCGTCCGTGGTCACTTTAGTGAACCTAATATCCTGTGGCGTTCAGAAACAAATTTACTATATTTACGTTGTTGAAGAGAATTTTTTTAAGACGAGAATTCATGAGAAATTCGACGTATGGTGTAATGGAAGCGCAAGCTGTTTCACTATTACCAAGGATCGAAGTCCATCTTCGTATTTAATTTCTAGCGAGTCGCTTACATGTCAGAGACCACCACATCGTCGTTTGTTGATAACACATTTACTATCTTCGCTCTAAATTGTCTATTTGAATATTTTGAAGAAAAAAGCTGCATTTAGATCAGAGGAACTGAACGGCACTGGTTGTGTTTATTAGTTGCATGAATTATCATAGTTAGTGTGGAATAGGCCATTTTACAGTTGTTTGCTCAGCGACCAAGCCTATGGATGGCTGCGAGGCTGCCGGTGACCTTGCATTGATACAGACCTCACTGCTTTTATCATGTAAATTGTGTTGTTGTAACGCTAATTAGTCCATATTAACATTACAAAAGCATGAAGGTTTGTATCAAAACAGAGTCACCAAGAGCCTCGCTTCCATTGTTAGGCCTGTTAACTTAGCCACAACTGTAAAATGGTCTATTACAAAACCGCAAGCGGTGAGTAAAACACGGCTGAATTTTTTCGTTGCTTATCGTCTTTCGACTTCAAAGTCGTCTCTTGGAAATAAATGCACTGTCTTTCGGCTTTGAAATGGCATTTTAATCTCGATAATATGTCCGGTTTATCGCAGAGAAAAAAAATATTTATGTGTGAGTGCTTGAACCGCCGACAGTGTTCCCGGTTATACACTTCACTGAATTCAGCTGTCACGCAGAAAACAAACATGGCATCATATTTGTGTTCGATTTTATTTCTTGGACTCCAAATCATCGATAATTGATAAATATGCATTTTAGTGCTTTTCTAAAGCCGTATTTAGTCCAAACTTAAACAGAAAAAGCCAAAAAAAAAATAATAACGTCTGTTAAAATCTCCGATTGAAAAATACTGCGCATGCCATCGCAGACACTGCCCCTTTAACATGTTTTCAAGGTAATAAAAAGCAAAATGTCCGTGAAGTTTGCCGACTTAAATCCTCTCCGCTGTTAAGATACAAAGGGAATTGTGACACCCGAAAATGGCCCGTTAAGTTTCGGGACCGTTCGAGAAAAGGGCCTCTTCAGTTGCCCTTTCGCCCGTTTCTCCAGGTATGTAACAACGAAATCTGGTCAGCGGCTTTTATATGGGACCTCAATTACGGTAACTACCTGGTGTAGGCACTCATATAGTGGTCCGGTGTTGTCACTCATGTAGTGGCAAAATTACGTTCTTCCGTTCTTCCACGAAATTTGTATCGCGTTTCCGGTTATTTTTCACGGAAACGAAACTTGCCAGCGAAGCAGAAAAGGGACGTCGTCATTTCCACTGAAAAAAACAGGTAAGATAGGTTCTTTGAATGTCCTTTTCCTCTTGAGACCAGAGAAGTAGTCTGCAAAACAGAAAATGATGTGTTTCGGTTTAATTTTGGTCCGGCTATTAGCGGAGAGAGTATCTTACTGACATAAAATCGTCAGTGAGCTGAGAAGTAAACGAATATTTTGTAGTCGTGATACCTTGTTTATACTGAATGGATTGTGGCTGCTTCCTTTTAAAGCTTGATTCCTGTCATGCTGAAGGAAGCTCGGATGACAATTCCAAGCTTCTAAAGCTTGCTGATTTGATCAATGAGAACTTCATGTGACACTGTTGGGTTCTTCTCAAAATTTTACAGCTGAGATAAATATCACAGAGATATAAAGCTGAAACGAAATTGTGTACATTTAGGTCTCTTGTTTAGACCTTCTAATCGATAAGCTATCCCAACCAAGAGAGTTGCGACGACATTCAGAAATCGCTGGCAGTACCGTAACGATTCAGCGTCAATTTTCGGAAAATAT
>NC_090880.1:27197774-27215274 GCF_036669935.1 Montipora foliosa
AGTTGTTTTTGATTACTTCTCCCAAACCTTAAACTTGTGTTTTCCGCTACAGCCTAAGAAGTGTTTATCAACTAAAGTTGTTTTCAAGTTGCTCGAACTTGTACAGTTCCTTCAGAGAGAGAACTTTGCTAGCATCGAAATCGAACAATTGAAGGAGCAAGAGCCAAACACAAATCAAGTTACGCGCAAAGGGACCAATCATTTGGTTACTGAACTAATGGCGATATTTGAAGCGCGAAGAGATAGAGCAGAGGGATGTATTACCGATCTCATTGATCAGACAAAACAATTTGCTTCTGTGGACGCTCAAGTGCACAAAGTTAAGGATCTGAGGAAGGAGAACTTTGTAAGTATAAAGCCGGTTTTCTTGACAAGCTGGATAAAAGTGATGAAAATGGCAGAGGTCGGAAATGATTTTGCTTCTTGTTTGGCAGAAGATCTTTTACATTTTCGGTTTGGGTATGAGCCAGTCGTTCAACTATTTAGGGATGTTCTTCTTGGAATAAAGAACGTTGGAGGTGAAATTCGCCTGCTATCTGACCAGGAAAGGATTATTTTGTTTCTCAAGAATATAAAACACTTTTGTCAACATCGTCAAGTGGCATCAGTTTCTTTGAAATTCCTGGCAAATCCAAACATCAGCATTGTTGTCGTTCGATTGGCCTTCGAAAATTTTCTTTTCAAAGGGAAACAGAAGGCTTTTCAATATCCTTGTCTGCTAGAGATCCTCCTCGAGCTCGCTTGTCCGGCTATAATCAAGATTATTGATCTTCTCTCTAATGTTTCAACTTTATTTCCAAATGAAGTGCTTCACAGAATATTACAATTCTGTGGACAATCGTTCTCTATCAATCCCGATTACCAGAATCTCGGTAGGCTCTTGTCCCTTTTTCTTGATGGTTCGAGCAACGAAAGCTACTGTAGTCTACAAGAAAGAACAGAGAGGAAACTGGCGTTCTTGCAGGGCCTCAGTGACAGCACTTCGATTCGGTTTACAAGCATTTGGTGTCCCTTTCTTGAGTGGTTATTAAAAGAATTCCCGACCTCTTTTCATGAAAATCGTACAGAAGTGATAACTTTAATACGCAATACTTTATCTATATCCCAGCTGCCCATTGATGAGCAAACTCGTTTTGTTACCATGTCGGATGCGTTTTTCGGGTGGGTCTCAAAACAGGGCTGCACAGTGGAAACGAAGACTGAGATCTTTACTCTTCTAGTGCAATGCAGCAGTAGTGGATCTTCAATTCGAAACGTAGAATTTTTCATTGCGGTCATTAAACCATTGTGTCTGTGCACACAGTTTACACTTGAATTTAAGAAAGTTGTTCTTCACGAACTAGGTGATCTGGCTAAACGGTTCAAGCTGGATGAAGAGAGAAGAGTTTTCCAGGAAATTTTCCACATTCCGTCGGGGAGTCGCCGCTTTGAATGCGCGCAAGAATTACTAACTGAGATACTTAATTATCTCAAAGGTTTTGTTGACAAGGACATCCCACACACAGCATTGAACCTGGTTTCCTTGATATCCAGAGTTCCCATTTCAGATGACCGAAGATTGAAAGTATTGCACAAAGCAAAAACGTCCAGCAGCGCCCTATCCAGCAGCATACACATGTTGGAATTAGTGGAATGTTTCCTCTACAAAGAAGTGGCTAATAAGTTTCTTGACATCTTGTATATGGGGTTCTTTGAAACATTTAAGGAAGATAAGGATCTGTTCAAAAAACTCCAAGCAGTATACCCATGTGCATCACTCACAACACTTCCGATTAAAGGAATTTTGGAAGTTGCAAAATTGATATCTCTGCACATGTGCAATGAACAGGTTTACAAATGTTGTTTCAACGTTGTTGGTGGAGCGTCAGGTATGTCTGACTCTGAAATGGTGCAACTTTTTTGGCAAGTAAAAAGAAGTGCAGAGAATATCGTCAGTGGCCAGAATGAGGGTCAGTCATCGGATGGCAGTTATCTGGTACGCCACACGTTTACTGCGTCCTTGTGTTATGTTGTTTCCACGCGGGGATTTTCAGGTAAAGAGAAGCTCCTCTTCGTCGAGAAAGTCTGCGATATTTTTCGAATGTGCTTGGACAACTCCACAGGATGGAACATAGTGACCGCCTTAGAAAATCTGATTCCCCTTCACAACCCACAAAACGATGCCCATTCAACAGGTGGCCAACAAGATCAAGGAAAGATGTCATTAAAGTCAAGTGACATCGTGGTTTTGTTGGGGGACTCCACTATGATGGCTCAGCTAGCCAAAATTTCCCCCACCGGGAATTATTCACTGTGTAGTGTCCTCTCCAAGATGAATCCCAACTCCTTCTCAAGGGACAAGCTGGTGGATGTGTACAATTTCATTCGCTCCCAAAAAGATTTAGATGAGGGTTTCTTTCGTCACATTTTGGCCTTCCTTGAGGTAGGAATTCAAGAAACAAATTCTGTGGAAGAGTTACTCGGAGTCTTGCAAGAATTGGAACACGTTGTACGCGCTATTTTACCCTATCTGATTCCCTTCGCCATGCTTAGTTTTAAATATATGCTACAAAATCAAGTCGGCAAACCAGAGAGGAAACAGTTCGTTGACGAAGTTATCATGAAATGGCATTTTTCGCCAATAGCAGAAGTTGTTTCTTACCTTAAAGTCCTGCAGCTTCTTTGGAAAACGTTCACAGCTGGGTACTGTTCGGCTAAAAGATGTGAAGTTATTCACCGTGTGGAGGACATTCTAAAAGGTGTCAACGAAGAATTAAACAACTACTGTACAAAGGCTGCTTTTTTTGGTCTTAGGGAAGAATGTAAATTCAGGAAAATTTCATGTCACGAGTTCGATTGGCTTGTTTTCCATTCGACTCTTTCGAATAGCGAAGCAGCCCTTGCATTGGGCCTTAGCTTCCGTAGCAGAAGCACAGGAGCTTCACGAATTAGATGTTTCACTCAGTCTGGTGAACGGATTGTGGATGGTCACTTGAAGATTGTGAAAGACAAGATGGCAACTTTACAAGAAGTTTCCATTGAAGACAGCATCTTAGCACAACACACCGCTGCAGTTGGATCAGTGGGGTATCATTCAACGACAACCAACAAGATAAGCTCATGTACCTTGACACCAGCTTTTATTGCCCAGGAAATGATTCAGATCCTACGACGTATACTGGTGGCAGGGGAAGACATCACTGAAATATCATTTTTGCTGTGGAACAATCTTTTCGATTCCAGGACTGCCATTACGTGTATTGACTATCAGTGTATAGAACGTTTATCGTACTTTCTCGATGACTATGTGGGTATTCTGCTGTCCATTCTTGGGGAGTCCTTGTCAAAAGAAGTGTTCCTCTTTTGGGTCAACCAAAATTGGCATCACGTGTACCAGTGCTCGGATATCATTTTGAAAGCCTGTAAGAGGACTGCAACAAAACACATGGATGAGAGAGCTCGCTTGGAGTTTCATACTGCAATTTACAACTCTTTGGAAATGGTGCGCACCAGGACACCTGACCCTGCACGCTTGGGGCTTTTTGGGCGAAGAAATTCATGTTTCCGGATTCTGGAGCCACAGTTGAAAAATTTTAGTGAAGTGCTTGACAGCACCATACGTATTGAGGTCACACAGGAAGTTTTTGATCTCTTTCAAATTAATGCACAAGCCGGAGCCGCATGCGCGGAGATGGTCTCTTCCTGGTCCTCCCAAAAACAGGCCATAAAACTGGTCGAAGGCGTCAAACGGATCCTTCAAGAGAACGAGGAGCATCCCGAGGTACCAGCGTTGTTGGAGCTTTCACGGGCTTTTGGACGTTTCTGCATGGACTCGTGCAACGACCTTCTACATAAGCTCAGTGAACAAATTGAACGATATCGTGATGACCCTAAGGATGTTTGTGGCCTTATCCGTTTACCCCAATGGCGACAAATGATGATAGGAGATGGGTTTTCTTCTCACGTGATTGACTGTTGGTGCGTAGCATTTTTAACGACGCCACGGGAAGACCTCTCATCTCGAGATGTCGATGCTATTGTCGATTTAAACCCCCACTCTTTACAGCTTGTATCATCTGTTTCTCAAACAATTAAAAATTGCATCTTTCCTGACGATGGCTTCAGTGATAAGGTACGCAAGGGCGTAAAAGAATTTCAGACCAGCGAACGCCTTCGACTAGCCAGATTATTGGGGGAATTGATCAACGTTTTGAAGCAAAGAAAACCCGAAGAAAATCGCGAAGACGCTGTTATCAGGGAAATAATTGTCGAGGCCTGTGACGAGCTTTGCAAAGAACATCTGGACATAAACAGAAAACAAAAGAGGCTGTACAAAATTCGTGATAAGATGCTAAAATCGTTATTTAATGAAGTTTTTGGAAAGCAAGGAGATCAGGACATTGGATCGGATCTCGCCGGAAACACAGGGGTTGATCATGAGAACCAACCATGTGAAGAAAAAGGAAGGAGGATATCGAGCTTGGAAAGACAGCGATCGTATCTGCACGAGAATCTTCCACGTTTAGTTAAAGACGATTATGTTTATAAATCGTTGTCGGTATTGCTGAGGCGTTGGTTGTCGTCAATTTCTGTCAAACCAGTCCTTGCATCTCACACCCGAAAGGTCATTCAACTGATGTTTTTAGCCTTTTCTTCCGAAAAGAAGGAAACACTTCCTACGCCGGAGGAGCTACATTGCATCGTTCGAGGTTACATTTTATCACTCGAAAGAAATCAAGCTCTCATATCTCAGCTACAAGCAGGAGGATACAATCAGAAAGGGCAAAGCCTTTTAGATCTGTGGTCTTCTCCCTCAGTAGAGTGTCCAGGATACCTCAGCGACAGAGAATGCGCGAATCGCCAAAGACTTGAAAAGATACACACTAAGAACCTTAGGTGCCTTTGGAACGAATGGAAAGACATTCTGACCATGGATATGGTTGGAGTTATGTCCGTCAAAGTTGGCGAAGAAACGAAGTCGACGAAAGATCTCTTTAGCCTTCAAGCCTCTTTCGAAATTATGGATGAGGAGGCGTCTGCTATAAGGCCCATTGTTAGGCAAGTTGGCTTACAAATCCCTGCCCTTGGGAGAAGAGTCGACGAACTCATCCGCGTGGAACAACGACACCGAGCAAGGATAAAAACATTACGCAGCAGCAATGAGGTAAGAAATCTCAAATGTAAATGGAAATTTCTCATGTGGCAGTGTATTCAGACCCATTGGCATACTATCACTTTGTGAATGCTACGTTTTACCAGGAACCCATGACCCGGAGCCTACAGCTCCCATACTGGGCCTATTTAACGGCATTTTTACAGACCGATCTATTTTTAGACTATCTTTTCCGGAAAAAAAACAAAGGCAGTTTCGGTTCGGTGACCCTATGACGTCAGCTTAATTTCTTGCAATTGGTCATCGGGCTCCTGTGGGAGTCTCATTCGCGGGAAATTCAATCTAAAAATTAAAAGGTCTGTGAAAACGCCGTGACACGAACACAGTAGAGTTGTAGGCTCCGGGTCATGGGCTCCTGGTTTTACGGATATTTAAAGTCAGATAAACGAATCAGAGGAAATTCAAAACAGACTGAGCATACCATACAGTTTCAAAAACCTCAAACCAACCGATTTATAAACGGCTTCTTCTTGTGGGCGTGCGAAACCAGTTGACAGGCACGAGCAAAAGCCTTCAACATCCGTTCGAGTTTGTTGAATGCAATTCTGAACGATGTTGACTGCTGTGGTGGGCAAACGTTTTCAACACATCATCAACATTTGATTCAACAAAGCTGTGGAGAGGTCTTGTATTCAGTCCCAGGCTGCAGCCGCGGTTGTTACTATGGATACGGACATGGATACGTCATTGAGAGACCGATTAATGCGCAAGCGCATACCCAACAAGGTTGAAAGAGAGCTAAAGAGGGGGCAAACGGCTTCGACTTCATTCAACATTCGCGAAAACAAAAGAAATGTTAAATGGATGAAAAAGCAAAGTTTAAACGCTTTTAAACTCATTCAACGTGGATTCAACTTCGATTCAACATGTTTCAACACGGTTGAATCGAAAGAGGGGACCAATCGCTGTTCAACAAAATCGAACGGATGTTGAAGACGTTTTTCCCAGGCCTTAAACCAGGACGACGACGACGACGGCGGCTACGAGAACGCAACAAAACGAAAACGATAACGATAACTCAGCACGCCCCGCACGTGCGTTTCACATTTCGATGCAATGATGTCGTTGCCGTTCTCGTCCTGTGATCGAATTAGAGGTTATGTACGAGAATCTGACGAACAATTTTCAATTTTTTTTACTCCAAACATCCACACCGTTCATACCAATTTTTCTTTCTGGAAACTTGATACACACTTCCCATGCCGAACGACTTGGTATAATCGCAAAATTATTGTAATAACGGGGAATATCAGTTTTAGACAACGTTCTCAATGCCGTCGTTGTCCTTGTTTAAAGTGTTCTGTGACCAAAAAATATATTCTTTGGATTTCAAAACTATGTTAACTTAACACTAAGCGACCAAAGTTTTAAGCCTTTATGTAAAGAGGAGAACTGTTTATTTTTACTGGAATTTTCCTATTTAATGGTCCGTCATTACTAACTTTAAAGTGGTACTATGATCAAAAAATCATATCCTTTTTTTCTTCAGATTTTGAAAGCGTGTTCGCTTAACACCTAACTGGCAAAATTTTGAGTTTTTAGTTTTATCCGAAGGCTGTTTATTTTGAGTGTAAGTTTTGGATTTCACGGTCCGCCATTACTCACGTTCAAAACTGACCGATTGGGCATCAGAGGGTTGGATCTAGAGAAAATGACGTCATTTACTCACTAGCTTAAAATTTCAGCGTGTAAACGCAATTTATTATATATGCAAAACATGGGTTTAAAAGTCTGAAAACCCGAAACTCCCGTGCTGCATATTAATTCAGCCGCGTACACACGCATTGCATTCTTAAACTAGTGAGTCTTTGACGTCATTTTCTCCTCGACCCAGCTCTCTCAAGATTTTAAAGTTAGTAATAGCGGACCAATAAATAAGAAAATTGCAGTTAAAATAAACAGGTTTTTTTTTTAAATCAGAACTTAAAACTTGGATCATTTAGTGTTTAGTTAACATAGTTTTGAAATCCAAAGAAAAAAAAGAAATCTGTTTTTGGTCGTAGTACCACTTTAAGGTCTTGAGACAGCTGGTTCGAGGACAAGATGACGTCAAAGGCTCACTAGTGCGTGTGTACGCCGCAGAATTAATATGCAGCACGGAAGTTTTGGGCTTTCAGAGTTTTAAACTCACGTTTTTCATATATAATTAAGCTGCATTCACACGCTGAAATTTTAAGCTTGTGAGCCTTTGACGCCACTTTATCTGGATCCAACCCTCCGAAGTCCAACACTGACCTGCGGTCAGTTTTGAATGTGAGTAATGGCGGACCGTGAAATCCAAAACTTACACTTAGTAAATTAGATAAAAATCAAAGCTCAAAATTTTGCTAGTCAGTTGTTAAGCAAACACACTTTCAAAATCTGAAGAAAAAAAAGTCATTTTTTTTTTATCACAGGGGCATAGCAACCTCATTCCCAGGGTCTCTCTCTCGAAGGAAGGGAAGAAGAGAGACCCTGGGAACGAGATTTCCCTAATAGAGTTATACTACACATCGGCAACGACATGTCGGCACTCTTTATTTGCTCTTTGTGAATATAAAGTTAAAACTAAACCACTTTTATTTTAGATCAGATTTTCTGGCAAATTTTCGATTGCAGGCTGAGAAATCACGTAAAACCACATTTCTCACAGAGCTGGTCCACTTTACATTTTAATAGGGTACTATTTTATTACCACAGCAGTCGACAGAAGAGGATGATAAAAAAGGAGCTGAAGGCGCAGATAAGACTGAGGTATGCATCAAAAAAATAATTCTTGAAATTTTGGACGTTTGAAAATCACGGGCTATAGTCGTATAATAAATCACTTGATTATGGGCAATCAGTCAACCAAAGATCTTTAGAAAGCTCAAGATGCTTCAGTGGATAGCGATATTTCTTGTTGACGGGAATATTGACGTCACATTTCTTTTGATATTCCAATTTGCCAACCATGGAACAAAAGAAGTCATTGATTAGGTTCTGGTAGGCATATTAATAACAATGGGTGACGTCATGAGAAACATCGCTATACGGGCGTCCTTTCAGAAAAGTTCAAGTATCATGATAAATGTTTTTCGAACTTACATCAGATTTCAGGGGCAGGAGCAAGATACAAGAGCGAAAAGTTTGTGGCCGTATGGGACAATCGATTCCTGGAAAATGTGAAGTTGTGTTCTGAACGAATTCCAGGTGAGTGCACGGAGAAAAATCCTACCAATTTTCAGGAAATAGAAAATAAATTTTACATCTCGCGCGCTATAGACAAGTAACGTTCTTCCATTTAACATGTTTTGAAAATAATTGTTGTATTTGTTAGGTTGCTATGCACCCAATGGTTTCCATTCGGAGAAACCTGTGTTGTGTGCCCTGTCCGTGGACAACAGAATTCTGACGGTTTTCAAGGAGAAGAAAAATGGCCAAAGAGAGGAATTTGAAAATGTTGAAGTCAAACTTTTCGACGCTGGAATGTTTGTGTATGGACTTCACACAAGTGGACACGATTACGTCACTGACGAGTTGTGGGCCGCATTCTTCAAGAAATTGTTGGAAGAAGGACTGGTACCCAGGATGGTTTTAACCGATGAAAGCCCCGGATTTGATTGGATAAAGCAATTCGTTAAGCCAGGTTTGTTTGATTTCAGTGTGCGTGTAGAGGGTATCACTGCCCTTTCAGACGAAGACGCACACTTCATTGTAAGGCTTAATTTAACATAGGATTGCTGAATAGACGAATTTCGATATATTAAAATTCAGTCCTAAAAAACCTGAAAAGACGTCAGAGAGATTAAGTATGGCGATTACGTGAAACGGTAAACGCGAAACAGTGGGCTGCGGCTTGTCATAAAAGCATGAAAATTATGTTATTCAAACTTGTCTCTCTCTTTTGAAAAGTTACTTGATATCTGCTTGTAACACGCAAGAAATGAGCTAATGTGAAACGAGTTTCTTTCATTTTTGGCAAAACGCAAATTTTAATCCGACATTTGCCTTTTGCCGTAAAAGTGATGCTTAATTTCTCTATCATCTCGAGGCTCTGGGGAATAAATATAAGGATTTGTATGAGTTTATTCCTCAGCGCCTCGAGATGATGCCTTTTGGATAGGACTGAATTTTGATATATCGAAAGTGGTCTATTGAATTGTTCGTATAACATCTCCCCATGTGGGACCACGAGGTGGCACTCGTAATCGATCGGCGAAGCGATTGTGGGAGATCTTTTTTGTTAGTTTGTTGAGACCTTGTGTTTATTTTTTTTCTAGAACGAACCCTTCCCTTTCCCTCCAAGTGGGAGTTGCATCAAGGGCTTGCTCCACTACAGGAGGATTATTTCGACTACTATCCAGTAATGATGAACCTGCAGCCATCACCATCAGGATTTGTCATACTGAGTAGGGAAAACGTTTCCAGCATTCAGTTCAAGAATTTTAAGGTGAACATTAGACACTATAACATCTTGTTCTCTTGAGGTACTGACCTTCAACATCTTTGCATTTCCTTGCGGTCCATACACGTCATATGATCGTATTAGCCAATATCATAAATACCGCTATTAATATTTAATGACACTTATAGATCGGACATAAACAAAAAATGTTTTTTTGCTCATTTCTGCTTTTTATTTACATATAAAAATGTAACATGGTAACCATTATCACCTTCCGACAGTGGTCATGGTAATTGGTTAAGGTGAGGAGCTCATTACAAGGAGCGAACAACTCTCATAGTAATATCACGGCATTTTTACAGAGCAATCTATTTTTGGACTACCTTTCCCGCAAAAAACAAAGGGAGTTCGGTGGCGCTATGACCGGTCAAGTTAGTTTCTTGTGATTGCTCAGTGATTGCTCATCGGGTTCCTGCGGGAGTCTCATTCGCGGGGAATTCAAATTAAAAATAAAACGGTCTGTGAAAACGGCGTTACAGCAATATAGGGTTGTTGTTCGCTCATAGTCATGGGCTCAGTGATTCATTTTTTCCACTTGCAGCATACTCACATCGTAGAAGAAGAGGAAAAGAGAACCAATCAGTTGGCACGGATGGCCATCGAAGAACTAGCGGAGAACGGAAAAAAATTGGGTCGTACTGTCAGAAGGACAATCAACAGAATGGTTGATGGCGAGCAAATAACTAAAGAGAACATTGAAAACGACTTGGGAAGTACTTTAAAACAACACGGACAAGCTGTACTTCTCGCGTGTGAAAATGCCATTGCAAGGTCTTATTGATAGGCCCCCACCAAAATGGCGGCTATGCCCTTATCGATTGCGCTCGGTACTTTTTGAGCATTTTTAAATCTTTTATTTCGAGCACTCTTGAGCTTTTTTTTTTCCCAGTTTTGAGCAAAATATTTGAGCACCTTGTGACATTTTAGCTCTTTCTTCAGTGGTATTCTGGGCTAGTTCAGAGTCACATTTTGTTTCGAAGAACAGTTTTCAGCAAACCAAGATTCTTCTATGATGGTGAAATTGAATTATTGAACACATAAAACGTGAGGTGAAGCAATTTGATACCACGTCAGTCCTTCGAAGACTCGCTTTGAAGAGGAGGCAGAATTGAACTCGGAAATGGCCTATTACATAGCTGATTATTGAGAATTCCTGGCGCTGGTTGGATTGGCTGCAAGCCGTTTTGTCGAGGGTGACAGAGGAAGAAATTAATTGTTTTAAAGAAAATGCACGTTTTTCAAATAATCACCAATGTAATTATACTAAAACGATGATTCACCTCAGGAATAAAAACCGAGACGAAGTCGAGGTTACATTAACCGATATTCACCTCGCCTTCAGCGAATAATCACGGTTACACATACCGCACAAGTGAATACTGCATTCCGCGCATTCTGATTGGCTAGCTTGGAGGTGACTGGCAAGTAGTAAATATGATCGTGAAAAAAGTTGCCTCAAGGTCATGTTTTTTAACAATTTAAGAATAATTTTCGCAGTTCTGCAAACACGCATGCTCAAATGTCATGTATTTCGTACAAATATGCACCTGTCCGTACCATATAGAAGACAAAAACTGCTTATGTCAAATACATTGCTTATATTATCCAATTTCGCAGTTGTTGATAAGGCACCGGGCTACGCCGTGTGGTCTAAGTACCGATACTTCTCTCCCTCTTTACCTGAAAGCTATCCTTGGAATTGGACATGACGTCATTGGCGGCCGTGTTAGTGTACTGAACATTAGCGAAAAAGTCTTTTGGGAGGAGAGACTCTACTATTATGCAAAACGCGAGCGCCATTTTGCTTTTGTTTCGTACAATAACATGGCGGTCTAATCACGTGAGTGCAAACCAAGAATTGTGGATCCGCCGGTCAAACTCTCTCGGGGTGGATCGTCATGGTTCGACGATCTGGCAATGCATATAGAGGTACCGGTACCGGTTCCGATTTTTATACTGTATAATAAACATTTGGTCCGCGCATGCACGATTTCTTAGACCACTAATGCTTGTTGTACCCAAGACACCAAAGCCGTATTTCCTGACCTACACCTGCGCCCGCGTTTCTAGCAGCGAGCAGCTTGCAGCCATACGTATCTTACCGACATATCACTCGATGGTAAGTACAGGGGTTCATATAGGCATTGGTAATATACCTCTTTAGCTTGTGCGTTTTGTTTCCCATTTCAGACCACGCGATGCTCTCAAGGAAATTTTCCTTTTGTTTTTTCATAAGTTATGCATACATACATTGTATGCACGTGAATAACACTACCCTTGAAAGAAACTATTCCCTAGAGTAACATGACGTGGTCTGAAATGTGAAAACAAAACGTACAAGCTAAAGAGGTCCTTTCTGGGAACATCATAATAGGGGTTAAGACACGATGTAGCGCGTTACGAGAAATTTGGAGAAGAGAGAGCTGAGACTAATCGCAGTCTAAACTTACGAGGCCGTTTGCTAGCAAAGTCACTACAGTTGACATAAAATAATGCCCGCGATAAACGTTTTTGTGGTGCTGAAATTTCATTTTTCCGGAATAAAAAAAAAAAAAAATGTGAGGCCAGGGGCACTTCAAAGTCAGAGAAGAAAAGCCGCTTCCAGCAACTACCCCCATGCAACGCTTCGAGAACGAAGTGGAGAAGACATACGAACGTGTGCCCAGTTGACTTCCCAGCGACCGCGAATTGCGTATTGCATGCACATAAATATATTTAATGAAACAAGTAATTAAAGTTAAATTGTCTGGTTTTTTTCTTGTTTTAATTTTACTTTTGCTTTTGCAATAACTTTCAATACTTAAGCGTACACTTCGTGCTACTTCACAGCAGTTCACAGGCTTAAATTAGTAAGGTTGCTTAAAAGACAGAAAGTGTTACTACTGTACAGTTTGCCATGAAAGAAAGACTAGATTTCAAACAAATTTACATAAATCAACCACTGACACCACACAATTTCTCATTTTTGATGTCCCCGAGACTGTGTTGCATATGAAGACCAGTTTTGCAAACCAGTTGTTCCGGTATAAAAATAGATTATGCCTACAAAAGCCTGTCAAGTTCAACCTCATTCGCATTCTCGGCCCAGAGCCCTTATTTTCTTTTGGTCACGTGATCGCCGACCAGATGATCAAAAGAAACGGAAGGCTCTGGAGAAGAGGAAGATCAAACAATATCTCGCATACATTTGTACAAGAGCCCCTGATGTCATGTACAGTGGCTGAAATATCTTTTTTTGCCTGCCCTTTGACCTTGGCTCTGGCATCTTTGCCAATCTCTGGACATCAAGCTTACCAATGGAATAAGGGATTGTTCTATTTTAGATCATGGTAAATTAGAGGGGTGGCCACAACAGATGAACAAACGAAACATGATAAAAATTTACATCAATAGAAAAGTATCAAAATTCCTCAAACATTTGGCCCACAAACACAGTCCACCCAGCTTCCATAATAATTATGTACTGAAAACCTTGCAACAATATTAAGCTTATTGTCTTACATCTGCCTATGGGCCTTTCTCACATGGCAGCCATTTGGAGTCCCGAGGGACTGAAACCTTTTGTTTCGCACCCTTGAACTAGCTTTCAAACACATCAACTAGAGGAGCGCGGTACAAACTCTTTTGCCTTTGATCAGCATGGCCGCCGGGTTACAAGGTCCATGAAATCAAAATTTGAGCTGAAATTGCCTGTACAGGAATTACAGATATGATCTGTACTTGACCACACATGAGTTTACACGATACAGTGAAACTTCCATTTCGCGAAGTTTCAAAGGACTTGACAACTGACTTTGTTCGTCATTGCAACTTTTGTAATTAAAGAAAATTTCTTTTAAAAAAATTGAATTTCAAAGTACAGTATCAAGGCTTTCTTGCATGAAGTTTACAATACGTAGCTGAGTCAAGACCTTTGTTCGGGCATCATTAGACCCCGGGTGGGGGGGGGGGGGGAACTCACATATGGAACAGACGGGGATGCTCGTCGGAAACTTTGAATTTAACCCCTAAAGGAGACCATCTGGGCGTGGCTCAAGCTTTTCGCCACCCCTAAAGGAGACCAATCTGGGCGTGGCTTTAGGAAATCTTGATCGCTAAAACAAGTTAAAAAGAAAATTTGACTTCTGTTTCTCTTTGCGTAATTCTGTGTTTCTTCGCGGAACCCTAAACGAGACCTTGGCGGCTTACAATATTGGCGCTTTACCCGGAACACCCTAAGAGAGACCAAAATCCAAAATTTACACCCCTAAGCGAGACGACGAGCATCCCCGTCTGTTTCATATGGGAGCCGTCTGTTTCATATGGGAGATCCCCCCCCCCCCCCTGGGCATTAGACAGAGGTTCATAAAATTGAGGTTCCACCATACATGTATTTATTATTCCATTATTATGTCATTTTACCATATTTAGTCAAGAGAACGCGCAAAATATGAGGCGGTATTACACTGTAGAACAGAGCAAATACGGACGGAACTGGAGTTTTCGATGAACAAAATTGTTTTCAACACGATACAAAGCCCGAGAATTTAGCTTGTCATTGCTTGTCTCTCGTCATTTCGTTTATACAATCAAATAAAGGACATTTGGCTGGCTTTCTGTGCCGCTTACATCGTTCGCAAGCTCCCTGAAGGACAGATGATGCATTTTTTTAGAAACACTCTTACCAAATAAAATTGAAGCAAAATAACACCTTAAACATAAAAATAAAGCCGTATTTAGTCCAAACTTAAACAGAAAAAGCCAAAAAAAAAAATAACGTCTGTTAAAATCTCCGATTGAAAAATACTGCGCATGCCATCGCAGACACTGCCGCTTTAACATGTTTTCAAGGTAATAAAAAGCAAAATGTCCGTGAAGTTTGCCGACTTAAATCCTCTCCGCTGTTAAGATACAAAGGGAATTGTGACACCCGAAAATGGCCCGTTAAGTTTCGGGACCGTTCGAGAAAAGGGCCTCTTCAGTTGCCCTTTCGCCCGTTTCTCCAGCTATATAACAACGAAATCTGGTCAGCGGCTCTTATATGGGACCTCAATTACGGTAACTACTTGGTGTAGGCACTCATATAGTGGTCCGGTGTTGTCACTCATGTAGTGGCAAAATTACGTTCTTCCGTTCTTCCACGAAATTTGTATCGCGTTTCCGATTAGTTTTCACGGAAACGAAACTTGCCAGCGAAGCAGAAAAGGGACGTCGTCATTTCCACTGAAAAAAACAGGTAAGATAGGTTCTTTGAATGTCCTTTTCCTCTTGAGACCAGAGAAGTAGTCTGTAAAACAGAAAATGATGTGTTTCGGTTTAATTTTGGTCCGGCTATTAGCGGAGAGAGTATCTTACTGACATAAAATCTTCAGTGAGCTGAGAAGTAAACGAATATTTTGTAGTCGTGATACCTTGTTTAAACTGAATGGATTGTGGCTGCTTTCTTTTAAAGCTTGATTCCTGTCATGCTGAAGGAAGCTCGGATGACAATTCCAAGCTTCTAAAGCTTGCTGATTTGATCAATGAGAACTTCATGTGACACTGTTGGGTTCTCAAAATTTTACAGCTGAGATAAATATCACAGAGATATAAAGCTGAAACGAAATTGCGTACATTTAGGTCTCTTGTTTAGACCTTCTAATCGATAAGCTGTCCCAACCAAGAGAGTTGCGACGACATTCAGAAATCGCTGGCAGTACCGTAACGATTTAGCGTCAATTTTCGGAAAATATCTGTTCGGAGTACGATTTGAGATGTAGAATTTTCGGAACATTTGTTTTAAGATTTCTTGCTTGCCTGCCTCTCCTAGGATTTTTAACGGATTCTTACCCTAAAAAGGTCACCAAGAATCTTCGGGAGCCTTTTTTCTGGCTAAAAGTTTCGAAAAGGTAAGTTTTGATCCCTATAATTTTCGGATCACTAGACTTTCAGCTAGGAAATGCGAACAGATGAAAAATGTCTAGGGGATAAAAATATGCCTACATCTACCGCTTAAATACTAAAATACGTTTAACAATGCTGTTTAAGTGGTTTTGAACTATATTCTCGTTGGGTGCCCCTGACGATTTTGCAGTTTTTGAGTGAAGTTTATCACTGAGCTGTTGCGACAAGACATCATCCAGACAACATTATACAGTATCGATATCCTTGGTCCGCGACTTTTCCGAACATGATGTTTATATTTCCTCGTTAACTAAATACCACCAAAAACAAATGTGGCCGATGATTTCTTCATTATTCTTCTTTCACATTACGAAATTTCGGTTTTCCTGCTATCGGTGATTGTACGGAATTCAAGTTCGTTGACAGGTGTGTTAATTATTCTTTCCAGAAAGTCTCTACTTTTGCGGCTCCGTAACTTGGATAGTCATGTTTACTTGGCTTGTGTAAAGATAAAACGCAACGGGAACACGTGCCTTCTTGCAGAACATATTTACAGATAAACTGATTTCTGCGGTTGGGAACGAATTTGCTGCAGGGTTTCAAACTTTTGTTTTATCGACTCCTGAAAAGTATCAACAATTTTCGCATAGGGGTCCGTGGTCCGCGACTTATACTACCTATGACCCCAGAGAACTTAAATCTCGCAAAGCTGATGAAGAAAACCTTCGACACATGGAGAAGGTCTTTGCCTTAACTGGAGATGTCCGAAATCTTCTTTATATATAGTTTACGTCATAGAAAGTGCGGCGTACGGGGTTTTATTCACGAGTTGTTTGTGTCAAAAACCCGAACGAGCGAGGAACGAGCGAGTGAGGGTTTTTGACACAAACAACGAGTGAATAAAACCCCGTACCAAGCACTTTCTATGTCGTGAACTGTTTATTACACATAAGACGAGAATTTTCATTAAAATAGTTTTCTGAACGCAAATTAGAAACAAAAAGTCACTAACAATAGAACCAAATGCAAATTTAATTTAATTCAATAAGAAAGTACGATTTGCACGAGACGCAAGAGTGATTGGCATGGAAACGCCTTTACGATATCGTTGATTGGTTATACTTCCACATGTGAAATAGCTGTACGCCATTCTGATTGTCTGTACATGTATAAGCCTTTTCCACATGTGAAAATAAAGCGTATAGATTTGTACGAATGAGCTTTATGGAATAAAATTCTCATGTTATGTGTAATAAAAATGTTTACGAACGGGTTACCTTCACTTGTACATCTAGAATACCTATTCGGTCCTATAATGGAATGGAGCTTGTGTTGGGAGGAGACGGTCAACTGAAAATAACAGCAGATTCTATACTCACAACGACATCCAATACGACTGTGACTGAGATATATCAAGGTTAATAAATAATAAATAAATTTTCATGTTCGTACAGAAATTATCAGGTTTCACAGGTATTTTTATTTGGGCTGCTGTACTTCTAAATGTCGGAATTGATCCAAACATTCCACAGAAAAAGTTTTTTTTCTTTTTTGTCTTTATTCAAAGAGAAATTTCGCTTTCCGGCCAAAAACATTTTAGTTTAGCAACGCTTAAAGCAATCATTTACCATATAAGGTCAAACTAAGGTATATGAGCTGATAACCGAGTTTGAGTGAACCAATCAGAGCAGGCGAAATGCATTATCCGAGGTTGAGGATTATCCTTTTTTGTCGCGGACCACGGACACCATACTGTACTGCCTGCAGGAATGAAAATGTGGTTAAATGAGACCTGTTTGTGTAATTTAATTGCAGTATGCATGGAAGCATGGAAGCATGGAAAGTGACTCTCCTTTTAGATACCAATCTCGACCCCAGAGCTCTTCTCTTGACCGAGGGAGAGAAGAGCTCTGGGGAACCCTGAAACAAAGTGTCCTCTTATTGGTTTTCGTGAAGAACAACCGAAAGCGTCTCTAATTGGTGCATTCATGTTAGCACGAGAATTGAGCAGGCGCCGTAAGGTTCAAATAGCCAATTTTTGGCTATAAGAACCCTACAGC
>NC_090880.1:27220274-27230274 GCF_036669935.1 Montipora foliosa
TATCAATTAATGAGTAAGAGTAGTTGTTAACTCTTGTTGGCTTGTCAATTGTCGGAGTCAGGTTAAGGCTTTGTAAAGACAGAATAGAATTTTGGGCGTGAGTATTAGTATGGTAATGGAGAAGATTTATGTTAAAGTCTCCCATTAGAATAATCTGTTTTCCAGTGGCACTAAGTTTTTCCATTGTTGAATCAAAATATTCCTGGAAACGCTCAGGGGAATTATGCTGCCTATACAATACTCCACATATTATATTTGCATTTTTGGGAAGATGTAATTCAACAAAAAGCGCCTGGAAGGCTTCATTAGAGCACCTCTCTATTGTTTGGTATTGAAATCTTTCATCAATATACATGCCTACACCTCCAGCTGAAAGAGGCGATGGCATGTGTTCAAAATTATAATGCAAAATTGAAGGGTTAAAATCCAAGTTTTCAGACGAGCTATTTATTCTTGTTTCTGTTACGCCTATGATATTAAAATGAAAGTCTAATTCATCTAATAAATGACTTCGAAAATTTTCTAAGTTACGTTTTAGGCTGCGGATATTTGTGTGAATAAACGAAATATTAGAATCTGGGCAAGCATTATTAGCAAATTTCCTTTTTTGTTCAAAAAAACTATGTGGAGAGAAGTATTTGCATCTTGTATTAGAGTAATGAGTGTTAGAATCAGAGTTTCTATCTAAAAAAGTATTCAGGGTAAATAAGTCAAGGTCGTAATAACTTGGAAGACGATCAAGATATTTTTTGGTGGGAAGAGAAGAACTGAGAATGTTATTAAATTGGCCATGTGCAGAAATTAGATCGCTGTAATTGTAATATGGAAGCTCGCTTAGGAGTGTTTTGTTTACCTTAGTAGACTGTTGGTTAAAGATCTTATGGAGCAGTGTCATCACCAGAAGATCCTAGGCGAGCTGTTAGTGTAGACAAATCACTTGAATTTTTGATGGCGACCGGACGAGAGTTTTCATTTTTCCTCAGCCAGATGGTGGAGTTCTTGGCCCAGCAAAATGAGAAACGATATCTTTCCTTTATTTTCTTGGCGTCAGATAATAAACTCTGCAATCGTGGGGAAAGGTGATCGTAGATAGCAGCACGATCTAAGGATGAGTTTTCTCGGAGACCAATATCTGCAGGATTGATCCTGGTTACTTCTCTACGGGAAGCCATTACACGATCACGAGTGATTCGGAAAAGAGAACGAGTGATTCGGAAAAGAGAACCACATTTGAATTGTATTACAATTGAACATCTGATATCGATCTTATTATATGGCTGCACCGAAGTTTTTTCACAAGTGATAAACTGTAATGACTTATACAGTGACATTTAATTTCAGGACATACATTTATTACAGAAATCATCTTTCAACTTTCAAGAACTAGTCCCAATGGACGATATGGCTGCATGACCAGTGATAGCAGTGTGCATTTACTCGATTTCTATGTGACAAACTTCGAAAGAAGCGGTGATTCAATCAATTGTTTGAGTTCCTCGGTCAAGAAAGTCGGGAAGGTGATTATTTCCGACGAACCATGAGCGAAGACGCGGATAAAACTATTGAAATGCCTAGGAGAAGTCGGGAAAAGATGTCTCCCTTTCCTCTTGAGGATACTGCTACCGATGAATTAGGGACTGTCAAAACACAACTGGAACATCTTCCTTTCGAGGATGAAAGGCAAAGGATTGAAAGTATCTACCGTTTGGAGAACTATCACATTGTTCAAATTTTCAAGCTGGGTGTTGTGCCTCTCTGGCAATCTATGCCGAAAACTTCAGAATTCCAAAAAGAAGCAAAGGAGCTTTTCGATCTTTGTTTATCTTTCTGCTATACACAAGACGCGGCCGAAAGAGTTGTTTTTGATCACTTCTCCCAAACCTTAAACTTGTGTTTTCCTTTACAGCCTAAGAAATGTTTATCAACTAAAGTTGTTTTCAAGTTGCTCGCGCTAGTACAGTTCCTTCAGAGAGAGAACTTTGCTATCATCGAAGTCGAGCAATTAAAGGAGCAAGAGCCAAACACGAATCAGGTTACACGCAAAGGGACCAATCATTTCATTACTGAACTACTGACGATATTTGAAGCACGAAGAGATAGAGCAGAGGGACGTATTACCGATCTCATTGATCAGACAACAAGGTTTGCTTCTGTGGACGCTCAAGTGCACAAAGTTAAGGATCTGAAGAAGGAGAACTTTGTAAGTGTAACACCGGTTTTCCTGACAAGCTGGATAAAACTGCTGAAAATGGCAGAGATCGGAAATGATTTTGCTTTTTGTTTGGCAGAGGAAGATCTTTTACGTTGTACTTCGCAATTTTGGTTTGGGTATGAGCCAATTGTTCTACGATTTAGGGAAGTTCTTGATGGAATAAAGAACTTTGGAGGTGAAATTCTCCTGCCACCTGACCAGGAAAGAATTATTTTGTTTCTCGAGCATATAGAACACTTTTGTCAACATCCTCAAGTGGCATCAGCTTCCTTGAAATTTCTGGCAAATTCAAACATCAGCATTGAACTCGTTCGAGTAGTCTTCCAAACATTTCTTTTCAAAGGGAAAAAGGCTTTTCAAGATCCTTTTCTGCTAGCGAACCCTCGCTTGTCTGAAATCAAGGCTATTGGTCTTCTCTCTAACGTTTCATCTCTATTTCCAAATGAAATGGTTCACAGAATATTACAATTCTGTGGACAATCCTTTTCTATCGATCAAGATTACCAGAATCTCGGTTGGCTGTTGTCCCTTTTTCTTGATGGTTCGGGCAACGAAAGCTACAGTATTGTAAAAGAAAAAGCAGAGAGGAGACTGGCGTTCTTGCACGGCCTCAGTGACAGCACTTCGATTTTGTTTACAAGCATTTGGTCGCCCTTTCTTGAGTGGTTATTAAGAGAATTCCCGACTTCTTTTCATGAAAAGCGTACAGAAGTAATAACTTTAATGCGCAATACTTTATGTACATCGAAGCTGTCCATTTATGAGCAAACTCGTTTTGATATCGCCACGAAACAGCTCTTTGGGTGGGTCTCTGAACAAGACTGCACTGTGGAAACGAAGAGTGAGATCTTTACTCTTCTAGTGCAATGCAGCAGTAGCGGATCTTCAATTCGAAACGTGGAATTTCTCATTGAGGTCATCAAACCATTGTGTCTCTGCACACAGCTTACACTTGAATTTAAGAAAGTTGTAATTCACGAACTAGGTGATTTGGCTAAACGGTTCAAGAAGAATGAAGAGAGAAGCGTTTTCCAAGGAATTTTGGGAATTCCGTTGTGGAGTCGCCGCTTTGAATGCACTCAAGAATTACTATCTGAGATACTTGGTTATCTCAAAGATTCTGTTGACAAGGACAGGCCCATGAAGACCATCCCACGTACAGTATTGGACCTGGTTTCCTTGATATCTAGAGTTCCCATTTCAGATGACCGAAGATTGAAAGTATTACAGAAAGCAAAAACGTCCAGCACTGGCCTATCCAGCTGCATACACATGTTGAGATTAGTGGAATTCCTTAACAAAGAAGTGGCCAATAAGCTTTTTGACATTATGTATGCGGTATTCGTTGAGACATTTAAGGAAGATAAGGATCTGTTCGAAGAATTCCAAGCAATATTGATGGACGCATCATTCACAATGTCAACACTTCCGATTATGGTGATATTGGAAGTTGCAGAATCGATATCTCTGCGCATGTGCAATGAAGAGGTTTACAAATGTTGTTTGAACGTGGTTGGTAGAGCGTCAGGTATGTCTGACTCAGAAATGGCGCAACTTTTTTCACTGGTAAAGAGAAATGCAGAGAACATTGTCAATAGCCAGAATGGGAGTCAATCATCTGATCGCAGTTATTTGGAACGCAACGCCTTTACTGAGTCCTTGTGTCATGTTGTTTCCACGGTGGGGTTTTCAGGTAAAGAGAAGCTCCTCTTCGTCGAGAAAGTCTGCGATATTTTTCGAAAGGGCTTGGACGACTGCAAAGGATGGAACATAGTGAGCGCCTTAGAAAATCTCATTCCCCTTCATATCCCACAAACCGATGCCGATTTGACAGGTGGCGAACAAAATCAAGAAAAGATGTCGTTAAAGTCAAATGACATCGTGGTTTTGTTGGAAGACTCCACTATGATGGCTCAGCTAGCCAAAATTCCTTCCACATGGAATTGTTCATTGTGTAGCGTCCTCTCCAAGATGAGCCCCAACTCCTTCTCAAGGGACACGCTGGTGGATGTGTACAATTTCATTCGCTCCCAAAAAGATTTAGATGAGGGTTTCTTTCATCACATTTTGTCCTTCCTTGAGGTAGGAATTCAAGAAACAAATTCCGTGGAGGATTTACTAGGAGTCTTGCAAGAATTGGAACACGTTGTACGCGCTATTTTACCCAATCTTATTCCCCTCGCCATGTTTAGTTTTAAATATATGCTACAAAATCAAGTCGGCAAACGAGAGAGGAAACAGTTCGTTGAAGAAGTTATCATGAAATGGCATTTCTCGCCAATAGTAGAAGTTATTTCTTACCTTAAAGTCCTACAGCTTCTTTGGAAAACGTTCACCGCTGGTTACTGCTCGGTTAAAAGATGTGAAGTTATTCACCGTGTCGAGGACATTCTAAAAGGTGTCAACGAAGAAGCAAATAACTACTGTACGATGGCTTCTTTTGATCTTAGGGAAGAATGTCAATTCCGGAAAATCTCATGTCACGAGTTTGATTGGCTTGTTTTCCATTCGACTCTTTCGAATAGTGAAGCAGCCCTTGCCTTGAGTCTTAGCCTCTGCAGCAGGCACACTGGAGCTTCACGAATTAGATGCTTCACTCAGTCACTCAGTCACTCAGTCTTCACTCAGTCTGGTGAACTGACTGGGGATAGTCACTTAAAGATTGTGAAAGACAAGACGGCAACTTCACAAGACGTTTCCAATGAAGAAAACATCTCAGCACCATACACCGCTGCAGTTGGACCAGTAGGGTATCATTCAACGACAGCCAACAAGGCAAGCTCATGTACCTTGACACCAGCTTCTATTGCCCAGGAAATGATTCAGATCCTACGACGCATACTGGTGGCAGGGGAAGACATCACTAAAATTTCAATGTTACTGTGGGACAATCTTTTCAGTTCCAGGACTGCCATAACGTGTTTTGAACATCAGTGTAGAGAAAGTTTATCGTACTTTCCCGATGACTATGTGGGTGTTCTGCTGTCCATTCTTGGGGAGTCCTTGTCAAAAGAAGTGTTCCTTTTTTGGGTCAACCAAAATTGGCATCACGTGTACCAGTGCTCGGATATCATTTTGAAAGCCTGCAAGAGGACTGCAACAAAAGACTTGGATGAGATAGCTCGCTTAAAGTTTCATACTGCAGTTTATAACTCTTTGGAAATGGTGCGCACCAGGACACTTGACCCTGTACGCTTCGAGCTATTTGTGCTAGGGAATCCATGTTTCCGGAATCTGGAGCCACAGTTGAAGAATTTTAGTGAAGTGCTTGACAGCACCATTTCTATTGAGGTCACACAGGCACTTTTTGATCTCTTTCAAATTAATGCACAAGCCGGAGTCGCATGCGCGGAGATGGTCTCTTCCTGGTCCTCCCAAGAACAGGCCATAAAACTGGTCGAAGGCGTCAAACGGATCCTTCAAGAGAACAAGGATCACCCCGAGGTGCCAGCGTTGTTGCAGCTTTCACGGGCTTATGGACGTTTGTGCGTGGACTCGAGCAACGACCTTCTACATAAGTTCAGTGAACAAATTGAACGATATCGTGATGATCCTGAGGGTGTTTGTGGCCTTATCCGTTTACCCCAATGGAGGCAAATGATGATAGCAGACGGCTTTTCCTCAAAAGCGATTGACTGCTGGTGCGTAGCCTTTTTAGGGACGCCACTCGAAGACCTCTCATCTCGAGATGTCGATGCTATTGTCGATATAAACCCCCACTCTTTACAGCTTGTGTCATCTGTTTCTCAAACAATTAAAAAATGCATCTTTCCTGACGATGGCTTCAGTGATAAGGTACACAAAGGCGTAAAAGAAGTGCAGACCAGTGAATGCCTCCGACTAGCCAGATTATTGGGGGAATTTATCAACGTTTTGAAGCAAAAAAAAAGCGAAGAAACTCCCGAAGACGCTGTTATCAAGGATATAATTGTCGAGGCTTGTGAAGAGCTTTGCAAAGAACATCGGAACATCAACAGAAAACAAAAAAAGCTGTACATAATTCGTGATCGGATGCTTAAAACTTTATTTAATGAAGTTTTTGGAAAGCAACGAGATCAAGACATTGGATCGGATCTTGCCGGAAACACAGAAGTTGAGGACCAACCATGTGAAAGAAAAGAATGTAGGACATCGAGCTTGGAAAGACAGCGATCGTATTTCCATGAGAATCTTCCACGTTTAGTTAAAGAGAACTACGTTTATAAATCGTTGTCAGTATTGCTGAGGCGTTGGTTGTCTTCAATTTCTGTCAAACCAGTCCTTGCATCTCACACTCGAAAGGTCATTCAACTGATGTTTTTAGCCTTTTCTTCCGAAAAAGAGGAAACGCTTCCTACCCCGGAGAAGCTACATTGCATCGTTCAAGGTTACATTTTATCACTTGAAAGGAATCAAGCTCTCATATCTCAGCTACAAGCAGCAGGATACAATCAAAAAGGGCAAAGCCTTTTAGATCTGTGGTCTTCTCCCTCAATCGAGTGTTCAGGATACCTCAGCGACAGAGATTGCGCGAATCGCCAAAGACTTGAAAAGATGCACACGAAGAGCCTTAGGTGCTTATGGAACGAATGGAAAGACATTCTGGCCATGGTTGGAGTTATGTCCGTCAAAGTTGGGCAAGAAACGAAATCGACAAAAGAACTCTTTAGCCTTCAAGCCTCTTTTAAAATTATGGATGAGGAGGCATCTGCTGTAAGGCCCATTGTTAGGCAAGTTGGCTTACAAATCCCTGCCCTTGGGAGAAGAGTCGACGAACTCATCCGCCTGGAACAACGCCACCGAGCAAGGATTGAAACATTATACAGCAGAAATGAGGTAAGAAATCTCAAATGTAAATAGAACTTTCTCATGTGGCCGTGTCTTCGGATCCTTGGCCTCATTAGGTTAATCTAGGAATTCTTTATAATGCTGACGTGAAAGAAAGAAAAAAAACAGACAGGCTTTCCCTCAGTGAATGCTTCGTTCGACGGATATTTAAAGCCATAGCTAAACGAATCAGAGGAAATTCAAAACAGACTGAGCATACCATACAGCTTCAAAAACCGCAAAGCAACCACTTTATAAGCGGTTTCAACACATCATCAACATTTGATTGAAGAAACAGGGGCACTCGACGAGAATATAGTTCAAAACCACTTAAACATAGCATTGTTCAACGTGTTTTAGTATTTAAACGGTAGATATAGGCATATTTTTATCCCCTAAGATTTTTTCATCTGTTCGGATTTCCTAGGTGAAAGTCTAGTGATCCGAAAATCATAAAGATCAAAACTTACCTTTTCGAAAATTTCAGCCAGAAAAAAGGCTCCGAAAAATTCTATGTGACCTTTTCAGGGTAAAAATCCGTTAAAAATGGGCAATTGTACCATTTTTTAGATGTTTGAAAATCCTAGGTGAGGCAGGGAAGCAAGAAATTTTACAACAAATGTTCCGAAAATTCTAGATCTCAAATCGTCTTCCGAACAGATATTTTCCGAAAATTGACGTTGGGTGCCCCTGAAGAAAGCTCTCGAGAGGCCTTGTATTCAGTCGCAGGCTGCAGCCGTGGTTGTTACTATGGATACTGACATGGATAAGTCATTGAGAGACCGATTAGTACGCAAACGCATACGTAACAAGGTTGAAAAAGGAGGGCAAACGGCTTCTACGTCGTTCAGCATTCGCGAAAACGAAAGAAATGTTGAATGGTTGTTGAAGCTCCTCAATTGGACCATAACGCAAATCTACTCTCTAGCATCGCTGATGTTTACAGCCTGCAGCAGCTCATTACTGATCCCACTCGTTGCACTGAATCCTCTTCAACGTTAATTGATCTCGTTTTTACTAACCGTCCTGATAGGATTGTATGTTCTGGAGAGTCTCATATGGGCATAAGCGATCACAGCCTTATTTATGCGTATCGTAAGCTTTCTATAGATTTACCCTCGAGGGGCCATACTACAGTTACCTATAGAAAATTTAAGAACTTTAAGTCATCCGATTTTCGTAGCGATATTGCACATCAAAATTGGCAGATCATAGGTAACTATGATAACCCAAATGATATGTGGGAGGCCTGGAAAAAACTGTTCCTTCGTTGTGTTGACAAGCATACCCCTTGCGTAATAAACGTGTTCGCCCTTGCAAATCACCTTGGATTACTTCGCAACTTAAAAAGTGTTTGTATGCAAGAGATATTCTTAAGTTAAAAGCCACTCGTTCTGGTGATGCGGACGACTGGGGTAAATTCAAAAAACTTCGCAATGTGGTAAACAATGAAATTAAACGTGCGCGCTATAAGCATGCCATCAATGAGTACCAAGGTGATCCACGTAACACCTGGCAAATTGTCAATGAGCTTATGTCTAGGAAATCACACAAATGTGTCATAAACGAACTTAAACTCCCCTGTGGCAATTCTATTTATGATTCTCATGAGCTGTCTAACGCCTTTAATGACCATTTTTCTTCTGTTGGGCTTAAGTTAGCAAATGATATTCATGCCAATGTAGACAATTCTTTTCATTTGGATTATTTAGCTGAGACTGGTTACTGCACATTCGAACTGAAACCGACCAGCGTCTCCAAGGTTCTTCTTCTTTTATCCAGATTATGTAAATCAAAATCTACTGGTTTGGACAAAATATCTGCAAAACTCTTGCGCGAATGTGCTGATTTAATAGCCGAATCTCTCTGTACTATCTTTAATCAATCTATTGTTTCTGGAATTTTCCCTGATGAGTGGAAACTTTCGAAAGTCATCCCCTTGTTCAAATAGGGTAATCGTTCAGATCTAAATAATTACCGCCCATATTCTTTTGTCTAAACTTATGAAATATGGTGTCTATGGCACTTCATACAGTTGGCTTAGATCATACTTGGGCTACCGTAAACAACGATGTTTTATAAATGGTTCTCTCTCTGGGGGCCATTTCCTTACTTCTGGTATACCTCAAGGTACAATTCTGGGTCTACTCCTTTTTATAATATATATTAACGACTTACCTAACTGTATATTAAACTCTGAACCTCGAATGTATGCTGATGACACACACTTAATCTTTGCTAGTAATAACATCCAAAATATTAACACTGTTTTAAATGAGGATCTTGCTAGAGTTGAAAAATGGCTAACTGCTAACAAGCTTACTCTTAACGCATCTAAAGCTGAGTTTATGTTGATCGGATCGAGGCAAGGCTAAGCACGTTTCACAACCCTCCGTCACTTATTATTGACGGTGCACCTATAGGTCAAGTTACTTCTACGAAATCTTTAGGTGTTCATATTGATGAGACTTTATCCTGGAATGTTCATGTTGAGATTTTATGTAAGAAAATCGCGTCTGGTATTGGAGCGTTGAAGAGAGTGAGGTCTTTCGTACCGCATGAGACTCTCCGATCAATCTTCATGTCTTTAGTACAGCCTCACTTTGATTACTGCGATTCTGTCTGGGGATGTTGCGGCAAAACCCTAGCCAGTAAACTTACAAAACTTCAAAATCGCGCTGCGCGTATACTCACTTACTCAAACTATGATGCCAACGCTGATAACCTTATCCAAAAACTTGGATGGATAAAAACTTGATTCTCAACGAAAAATCCATAAGGCTGTGATGGTTTGTAAGTCGCTTAATGGTCTTACTCCCGATTACCATAGTTCCAAATTTGTTGACCGTAGTAGCGTCTCCAGTTACTCCTTAAGGGACACAGAGGGCAAACTAGCTATCCCACAGAGAAATTTTGGATAATGTAATTGTAGTCGTTATATAATTTGTAATAATTCTGGTAATTAATTAGGTTTTTATAGTT
>NC_090880.1:27245274-27247774 GCF_036669935.1 Montipora foliosa
TAGCGGTTAAGACAGAGAGGAAGTAATCCCGGATGTCCAATGGTGCGAGGATTCGAATCCTTGGAGTGGCCTGGAATGTTGTGGAAGCTCAAGGTGGCAAAGTCTGTTGGTAGTAAGTAAGGACAGTGAGGGGGAAGGAAAGGGAGAGACGGTAAGTGGAAGAAGAACGGAGGGCAAGGGGAAGGTGGAGAAGGGTGTTTTCTTTTTTATCCCCCCTAAAAGTCCAGGCCCCATTTTTAAAAATTACATCCCCCAAAAAAGGGAAACCCTTATTCAGACAGTTCATAATAACCTAGGCTGAAGAAATTTGACCTAGGTTGAAAAAAATCAACCTAGGTTGAAATTAAATTAACCTGAATTTTAATTCAACCTGTAACAAACACACAAAACGTTACATGGTTAAAATGAGCTTGAGTCAGTGTTTCGTTTGAAGTAAAGCAATTTGATACTATGTCAGTCTTCGAAACACCTTCATATTTTTGATGGGAAACATTAATGTTTTACTTGAACAGTTCTCTTAACATTTATAAACAACGGAAGGCCAACTTTTCGGTAAAAATAGTCATGCCGGATAAAAGTCCCCACTGTAATGTTTCAAAATGTTTAGCAACGTTTGAGCACTATTTCTAAATTTCGAGCATTTTTTGGAAAATTCGATCACTTTTTTGCCTTTTTTGAAACACTATTTTGCGTTATTTCCAGCGCAATCGGAACAGGCCTGGGCCTAACAAATAGACTCTTTCGGCCAAATTAACTCTTTTCCCAAGTCATTTTGCATTACATTTCCTTATGGAAAAAAGTGGGAAAATCATTTGGTTGATAGCCATTTCTCCGAGTCTCAGATAGTACGCGCGCTGTGACTGGCTAAATTATCGGGCCGTATTCTACAGTACGGTCCGCTAAAGATATCTTAGTCCGTACTGTAAAATTACCGATCCTTGTTTTTTTCCCGTTGATTTATGGCCTGCGCGAAGGATCCGTAAGGTATAGGTACTGTTACTGGTATTTGTAGAGCATGGTCTAATAGCTTAATGATTCAGTTTTTAATATCTTTTAGTATAATTACATAGCTGATTATTGAGAATTCCCGGCGCTGGTTGGATTGGCCGCAAGCCGTTTTGTCGAGGGTGACAGAGGAAGAAATTAATTGTTTTAAAAAAAATGCACGTTTTTCAAATAATCGCCAATGTAATTATACTAAAACAATGATTCACCTCAGGAATAAAAACCGAGACGAAGTCGGGGTTTTCACCTCGCCTTCGGCGAATAATCACGGTCACATATACCGCACAAGTGAATAGTGCATTCCGCGCATTCTGATTGGCTAGCTTGGAGGTGACTGGCAAGTAGTAAATATGATTGTAAAAAAAGTTGTATCAAGGTCATGTTTTTTAACAATTTAAAAAGAATTTTCGCAGTTCTGCAAATACGCATGCTCAAATGTCATGTATTTCGTACAAATATGCACCTGTACGTACCATATAGAAGACAAAAACTGCTTATGTCAAATACATTGCTTATACTAACCAATTTCGTAGTTGTTGATAAGGCACCAGACTACGCCGTGTGGTCTAAGTACCGATACTTCTCTCCCTCTTTACCTGAAAGCTATCCTTGGCTTTGCACATGACGTCATCGGCGACCGTGTTAGTGTACTGAACTTTAGCGAAAAAGTCTTTTGGGAGGAGAGACTCTACTATTATGCAAAACGCGAGCGCCATTTTCCTTTTGTTTCGTACACCAACATGGCGGTCTAATCACGTGAGTGCAAACCAAGAATTGTGGATCCGCCGGTCAAAATCTCGGGGTGGATCGTCATGGTTCGACGATCTGGCAACGCATATAGAGGTACCGGTACCGGTTCCGATTTTTATACTGTATAATAAACATTTGGTCCGCGCATGCACGATTTCTTAGACCACTAATGCTTGTTGTACCCAAGACACCAAAGCCGTATTTCCTGACCCACACCTGCGCCCGCGTTTCTAGCAGCGAGCAGCCATACGTATCTTACCGACATATCACTCGATGGTAAGTACAGGGGTTCATATAGGCATTGGTAATATACCTCTTTAGCTTGTACGTTTTGTTTCCCATTTCAGACCACGCGATGCTCTCAAGGAAATTTTCCTTTTGTTTTTTCATAAGTTATGCATACATATGCACGTGAATAACACTACCCTTGAAAGAAACTATTCCCTAGAGTAACATCACGTGGTCTGAAATGTGAAAACAAAACGTACCAGCTGAAGAGGTCCTTTCTGGGAACATCATAATAGGGGTTAAGCGACGATGTAGCGCGTTACGAGAAATTTGGAGAAGAGAGAGCTGAGACTACTCGCAGTCTAAACTTACGAGGCCGTTTGGTAGCAAAGTCGCTACCAGTTGACGTAAAATAATGCCCGCGATAAACGTTTTTGTGGTGCTGAAATTTCATTTTTCCGGAATAAAAAAAAATGTGAGGCCAGGGGCACTTCAAAGTCAGAGAAGAAAAGCCGCT
>NC_090880.1:27252774-27262774 GCF_036669935.1 Montipora foliosa
CGAAATTAATTAGCATGAGGTTAATTAGAGTGCCGATCTAGAGAAAAATAAAAATGTAAAACGTTGGAGAAGGGTGTACTGTATCAAGTTAACCAACAACAGAATCAATAATGGTGTCTTTGTCTTTTTCTTATTCTTATTCTTATTTGTCACAAGCTGATGTAATGCTGTACTGTTATTGTCATTCCCAATAAGGTTGTATTTTGTAGGAACACTGTCTCAACATCTATGCCAAGGTCTTCAATCTACTTTTCTCATTGTTTTGACACTGAGCCAAGAGAACTGACAACAACTGGGATATTAACCACCTTTCTTAATCCCTATAACCTGGCAATTTTTCTTTTCTTTATTTGAAAATAGAAATTATCATCATCATCATCATCATCATCATTATTATTATTGTAACTATTACAAATTTCTCTATTAAAATTTTTCATTGGTTCTGTGTGCACTTATTTCGTTGCGTAACTGGTGCGCGGTCACATGCGTGTCCAATTTCAGGTATCCAATTTGAACAACTCAAAATTGGATGGTTGTAATTGGACATCTACGCCATTCACGCATCAATCACATGCACTCGGATGCAGTCTTTATTGCTGTTTTCCTACTGTTGGCAAAACAAATTGAAAATAATTTTAACTTTTTCACACAAAAAGCTATTCAAAAACTTTTCATCCTCGAATTTTGTTCTACAGACATAATTAATAGTAATTAGTAATTGCACCTTGTGTTGTACAATTCAGGGAGTAATTATTGTGCTGGTAATTGCAAATCAGCCTCGTACTATAACCCATTGACTCCTAGGGGTTCCCCATTGACATTCCCCAAGTATGGCCGGTTCAAGCCAGTTTGGAGGTGAAAGGGTTAACTCATTGACTCCCAGGGGCTCCCCATTGACGAGTAAAATTGTCTGGTGTTAGACAGAGTAAAATACTAAGTCTGGCCGGTTTAGGCCAGTTTGGACGTCCAAGGGTTAATTGGGAATTTCCCATTGACGAGTAAAATCGCCTAGCCGTAGACAGAATAAAATACTAAGTATGGCGGGTTCAGGCCAGTTTGAGAGCAAAAGGGTTAAAATCACTCACATGATTACTCCCTGAATTGTACTCCGCTCAGTCCAATTATTGTTAATTATTATTCACATTACACTGTATTATTGTTATTATTGCCATTTGATACCAAACCTGGGAAAGTATTTGGACCATGACAAAATGTTAATGTACATTGTAATTTGGAAGGAGATAGTGCCAAACAACTCTTTGTCATGTCGCACTGTTTAAGAAATCTCATAGAGCTTCTGGACTTCTTGTTAAAATGAGGAGTGTCCTGACTATAATTAGATGATTGTACATGTAAATATCAGTGCATGACAAGTATTAATTTTAAGATAACAAAATTAGTGTCCTTCCATACATGTACGTCTTGGACTGTAACATGAAATGGAGGATACATGTAAATTTATGTAGATGCAACGATAGTAAGTTTTCATAGAATAACATGTTTGTTTTCAGTTTTTCAATATTTTATCGTCTTTAATTGCATCATGTAGCAGCTCTTGTAGTGTATAATGCGATTGGTTACATGTAGATAACCAAGCCGAAAACAAAAGACTAATTGAGACAATAGTTGGAACAATGATTTGGACTAAGATAATAGAAGCTGCTTACAATACCAAACAATAGTAGGTTACCAGACCTGCAACATTACCGCTTTAATTCAAGACCTACTTACCAGGGAATATTCCCTTTGCCAAACATCTAATATCTTGACTTTGCAACATCCACAAACATGGAAAAAAATAATCAAAAAAGCTCCAATCCAGCACAAGCCACAGACAACAATGAAGAATCCATAATGTGAAAACAAACTTGAGGCTTCGTGGCTAAGAACCAACGCAAAAGCAATTACGCCAAGAACCTGGAAAGAGTACAAATTATCTTGATCACTAAAATTAATGAAGACAAAAATGATCCAACTGTAAATTGATTATGACATGACATCATTTTATTTGCAGGCAACTGAATCTAAAGATTTACATAGCTGGGGAATGCAATTAAGTACAAGTAGGCAAAAAGGCACCCCTCGTGGTTTGCATTATCATCCAATAATTTTATTGTATTCTGCAGAAGTATCTTAGTATTATTAACAGTAGAGTGATTCAATAATATTCATCTACCATAAACACCCACAGATAAGCCACACCTTTTTTCCAAAAATTGGTGCTAATAAGGGGGGGTGTGGCTTATCTGCGGGAACAGTTTTCCAACTGGTTAATAAGCTACGAATTCCTGTCACGAAATACCAGAAGTTGGTAGAAATGATGTTCATTACATTAAATTGCTAAAATTGTGGATAAGACTTTCAAGTATTTTCGGTTTCAATGTTAATAGTGAGTTTATTATCGATGAACAGTGGATGAAGAAGACTTCTAAAGACTTGACTTTGGATTTCTTTTGATTTTTTTCAAAAAACGTATTTTCCAAAATTTGAGATGCTAAATTCAGGGTGTGGCTTAACAACTGCATCACGTAAATCTAAAACTATCCTTTTAATTCTCACATTGTCACGTTTTATGTACATTCCGTTGTTACTGGCATAATTAGCACTTTTTCTGACTTACAAATTCAACTTAATGCTTTGTACATTAATCAACTGAAGATGACAGAAGTTTCTGTCCAAACAAGTCTTGTAATTTCCGAAGTTTTGTCATTTTCTATAAATTTCTGACTTGTCTGCTGATATCAAGAACTGAACTGGATATGAAATGCATGTATGAGACAACAACGGCGGACTGAACATAACCAAGACCAAGATATTGTAATAAAAAAAGACACTGAAATACTGTGAAATTTAAAGGAAATCGGCTAATAATCCTTCAAACAAATTGTAGGCTACCCGTAGACTTTTGTTATTATTAAGTGCTATCCTTATTCTCAAATAATCCATCTGAGTGTTAACCATACCTATTTTTCTTTAAGGTAGCTTTATATAGTTTCCTGACAGTGCGCAACCTGGTTACCAGAAATGGGCTGATGGTACCAGCTTTAAAGTTTGCGTGACTGATGCTCAGCTCTCCCACGTGGAAAGTACACAAATGTGGCTTCCCAACTTTGCAAACTCTTTTCTTGTCAAAATTTTGTGGACGTATCATCTTTTCGAAAAATTTACCTATCCATAAGAAGGGTGTAATTCTTTGGAGTCCCACAGAAGGTTAAAAATAAAATCATTTCCCACTGTTCTGAACAACTTATCTGATTCTAACAACCATCGATCGAGGGACACAGCCATCCTTGCAGTCATGAACGCTACGGAAAACAAGCAAAAATCACCAAAGGGGGATTCCTATATTTGTATACCAGGTGACAAAGAAACTCCTCCAAACATTGTCCATATTTGTGAAGAGCTCGAGGTTGAGCTCTCAAGCAGTGGAACGAGTGCGTGCACATGGTTGGGAATTTCATCCGAGCTCAAATAGGGATCTTGGCGAATTCCTTTTCTGACATATGTTGTGGGATCGGAAAAATGCAAAAGTTTCACATGAAATAAAATTATCTCCAGTTTTCTTTGGAGAAATTTCTTCGAATTTTACAGAGCGGTAATTACTGTTTACGCCTTCTGTCTGCCAATTCATCAAGACATTTTGTAAGACAATTTTTTAAGTGGAGCTAAAAACACAAATTTGCTAAAGCAACGACATAACCTTTGTAATCGCTATTCTTTTGGCCTTCAGGGGATTCCTCTAGTCAAATTTCATTTAACCCTTTCACTCCCGTGGGGTTCCCCATTGACGTCGAGTAAAATCGTCTGGCGTTAGACAGAGTAAAATCTATAAGTGTCACTCTTGGGAGTGAAAGGGTTAATGGGGACATAGTTTTTGAGTGAATCTAGCTGTTGTTAACCTTTTCACTCCCGTGGGGTTCCCCATTGACGAGTAAAATTGTCTGGTGTTAGACAGAGTAAAATCTATTTATAAGTGTCACTCTTGGGAGTGAAAGGGTTAATGTCAAAATTAAGGAAATTTTCACCACAGGAAATGGAAGAAAATTAAAATAGACACTGTAAACAACTTTTATTTAGAGAGTTCTATTTCTAGGTAAAACCCTGTTAATTCAACAGTGATGGTTGAAAAGAGTAACTAGTTTTGTCTTTAAGAAGATTACATGTATTTCAATAAACTTGAGAGAGGTGCAATTGAAAGCAATGCAAAAATTCCCATGGATAGTGGATACTAGCGCGTGCCAAACGAACAGCAAATAACCATATGGAGCCACCTTAAAGTACAGTAAACAGTTTTTCAAATGTTTTGTTCTTTCAGAAGTTAGGCTGACACATGTACACGTTGCCTACCTATTTCCTAAACAGTTTTTTAAAGTTTTTTGCTACTTTAAAAATCTTCTTGTAAATTTGCATTTAACTGTCTAAGTCATTTGCCCACTAGCAGCAATCACAGCTACATATACCGTTCCATGGCCATCGTGACATGACATGTGCTTTATTTCCATGCATACACACTGTTACCGAAGCCTTGTAAATTATGAATAATTCAGAGAACAACTAAATTTCAGAGATTGGAATGTTCTTCGTTAGAATGACTGATGAGGCCTAATCTACAATCGAATAACTTTCCAACAAAATAAAAGATTTATCATTTTGATACTGAAAGGGAATTTTCCAGTTGATTTATTTCCCTTGAAAGATTTTAACATCCCCGTGAAGCCGCAGGGTGCGGTATCTACAAATGGTTTCTAAATGGTCTGAATATTTACAATAACTCTCCAAACAACAAGATGTCAAAGCAAATCTTACGCACAAAATGTACCCAATTTAACACTAAAAGTAGCGAAAGAAACCAGAAGACGTCCAATAATTCTAAAGTGTGTGTCAACATAATTCCCTTACCAACTGCAATAAATAGAGGATTCCTTCGAAGGAAATCAAAAAGTAGGTTTTGCAACCATAGCTGTTTCCTTCAGCCATGTTTGAAGTCGACCTAGAGATAATGAAAATACAAATGTGATTAATTTTTCCGCTGGATCGCTGGTTTCGAATGTTAAACCGCGAACAGATACGAAACTCTAGAAGCCGTCCGCGTAGCATTTAATTGTATAAAGCGTTTTGAAAACCATCCAGAATTTACGTTTTATCCACTTAAACTTACTCCGAGAAGTGCAGTTAACGCAAAAACACAACGTCTGAAAACTTCAAGGAACCTAAAATGATATGATTTCCTCTCAAAGAGTTTACAATTAACAGAATTTTATGATAGGACATTCAAGAATACAACAAACGTACGACAAGATTTCACCGCTCACTACTTCGATCCAGGACGTCAAATAACTAAATCCGTAAAATTCCAAAAAAATCTCGATCATTCATTAAGAAAGAAGCTTTAAGATCCTTTGGACGAATCACCTACCTTAAAATTCGGTCTGACAATTTGAAACAGCGTGAGAAAAAAATAAGGCTCGCTCCCACACATAGAATTTAATACATGCATATAAATTTGCATAGCTTGGCAGAAAACATTACTGAGCATGCTTTTGTGGGTTACGATTGCGTGAGACATTGCGTGATACTCAGGAGAATGTGAGTTCATATAGGTGGGAGAAATCAGGAAATAAATTCTTAGGAAGGCTCGGACAAGAAAAGCCAAAATGCAAAATTCTCTTCGCAGAAAGAAGAAATTTTATGAAGAGTCGGAAAGAGAACTTGTGTAAAAATATAGGAACGTATAGCGTGCAAAGACAATCATCAATTTTCGCAAAGTAGTCGTCTCAAAACGTTTCTGTGGTGATGGGAGAATGAAACCACTATTTTCTCAGCTCCTGGAACATACTTGTTGGAACACCATTCCCCACAAAAAATTCTCACTCAACAATTAACATAGATAAGGGAATAGGAAAGTTTCGATCTTGTGACCCTAATTATAGACCATTTGTTAAATTTTCTTAGCAAAGTAGTCCGGTACTGTGAAGTAAAAAATGCTGATTTGTAATTACAAATATTTTCCCATGTTAATGCTCGTGCCGATTTCGTATTTTAGTGGAGAGCGAGCGAAGTGTAACTGCCGTGTAAACACTACTCATTCGGTTTCCAACTGTCATTCAAGGATCCCTAATGTTGTAACGCATGTGAAAGAAGCAATTCTCTTCCACGAAAATTGCGTCCATAAATGACACTTCTTCTGTTTTTTGTGCCTTTTATTTAAGAAAGTCACAGAAGATTGATTCCCTCTGACTGAAGATTGAACAGGAGGATTGAAGAGAAGAGAATATGAGGCGAGGGAGCGAATCCCCTTGCCTCACGATAATTATTTGAAATCTGTTTATAGATCGCGCCTGTGTTAATCTGTCGTTACCACGACCGCGCTGTCCACTTGCACACCACCTGATCAATAAGGGTGTCGTACTAAGCAGTCCAGGTGATCTGGTGACGTAATTCGGAGGACTGAGGAGAAAATTTTCAACGCCGTATCCCACAACTGCGCGCGGCCTTATATTCGAATTCAACATGGCAGAGGCGAGGTTAGAGCTCGTCGGGTCTACTTGAATGTTCATTCAGTAACAGGAAATGTGGTAGACACGGAATGATCTGTTGAGTTTTGACGATTTGGCGATGGAAATACTGCAGGGAGTTTGGAAACAACACCTAAGGCCGCGCGAGGTTGTGAGATACGGCGTTAAAATTTTTCTTGCCAGTCCTCCAAATTACGTCACCAGATCACCTGGGTATGACACGGAACACACTCGGAAGGGCAACCACAACACCGGGAACTCCATCCACTACTCTTCTCGAAATAATGCGTGGGTTCTTTTAACGTCCCACTGGGAACTTATGAACACGGAAGATATTTGAGAGACGGAGGTACGGTTTATAGTCCTTGACCGAGAAGACTTAAAAGTCTAACCATTTGCAGATGAAATTACAAAGGCTTGCAACATTTCTTTCCTATTTCGGAGGCGATAGATTATTTAAATCAGAGCAAAGAGAGTACGCGAGCAAATTCCCAATCATGTTTGGCCCCATTCCGATGAAAATTATTTGAAATCTGTTTTTAGTGGATGGGTGGTGGATATAGCAGGTGCCAGGTCCACATCAGCTGAATAGCTGCCAAAACTTCAACCTGCTCATACAAATAACGAAAAAACAAACAAACAGCCAAATCATTAAATGAATGAACTTATCATTGAGATGATTGGGACGTCTGAAGATGATATCGCCTCATTTTTCTCACGAACGCTTTCTCAGTATATTTCTCAAAATTAATTTGCGTGACCAGTGACCATCATAAATTCCATTTACAATGACAGCAGCGCTTAAAGAAGTCAAGCAAACAAATTTTCGGTGAAAATCAATTTCCAGTCAAACTATGAGTAAGTAAATGGTAAAAAAAGTACCGATGTATCTCCGGAGTTCTGTCAGTTTTCTGGAGGGAGCTTACGCAGGACGAAGAAGACGCCAACGAGAACGTTGTCTCAGAATATTATTTCCCGTTATTGTAACAATTTCGTGATAACTCCAAGTCGTTCGGAATGAAAAGTGTTTATCAACATCGTGGGAATAAAATTGGCATGATCGGTGTAGTTGTTTGAGAAGAAAATTAATCGGGTTCTCACGTCCTCATTAGGGAGCTTACGAAACGAGGACGACGACGGCTACGAGGACTTCATTTAAAAATGCGAGTTCGCGTTATTCATATAACTACGAAACTATTTCATGTCGTTTCGCGTTAAAAATGTGTAACTACTGTTGAGGAATTAAACTGGTATGAGTGGGTTGGACGCGTACAGAGAGAACTGAAAATTCATCGTCATGTGCTAACCTCCTCCACAGTACCTTGAATTTGGTCATTTCACGTCGTCATCTAGGAGATGACGGCAAAGAAATGTACCAAAATGTAAAACGCACGTGCAGAGCGTGCAGAGCCATTGTTTTTGCTCACTAAACCTATTGTTTTGTAGCGTCGTCGTTGCCGTCGGCGTCGTCGTTTCGTAAGCTCTCTATTATAGTCAATTCACGTCGTTGTCAGGACGCGGACGGCAAAATGCAAAATGCAAAACGCACGTGCAGGGCGTGCAAAGCCTTGAGCGCTTACCATTTGAATGGAATTTTCGGTAATTCTGGAGAGAATTTAAATGGAACGGTTCATCTTGGTGGACTGTTTTCGGAAAAAAGGTAATACCTTTCGAGGTATACCCTTTTTCTCGCTTTGACCGGAATGCCCGGAAATTTCTGTACCATTTGTCCACAATAACTAGTGCCAGAGAAAATAGACTGTTTCATTTGTTTTTCAACCGGAACAACCCTTTTTTCTGGCAAATGATGCAGCACATCCCCATTTTCTTTTTCTAAGTACAGAACATGCAGTACCATTTGTCGAAACATTCTCACCGAAAATTTCATTCAAATGGTAAGCGCTCTTTGTCTATAAAAATTTGGTTTTATCAACGGAGTTGATAATGTAAATTTGCCACCGTACAGAGATTCTAAAAGCTGACGTTTCGAGCGTTAGCCCTTCGTCAGAGCGAATCGAGGGATTATGGGTTACGTGTAGTTTTTATAGTAGAGTAGGAGCTACGCTATTGGTGGTAACATGGCAACGTGAAAAATAGGAATATATTAGTTAAATGAAAAGCGTTCGTTAATACCGTGAGGATTAAGGGTGCCGATTTGAAAGATGAATTTTTGTTCCAGATTCTTGCGGCTTTCCGTCGTACCTAGATGTAGGGAAAGGCCGCAGATAGCCATGTGTTTTTTGGAGTGGTTAGGCAGATTAAAATGGCGAGCGACTGGCTTGGATGCATCCTTGTCATTCTTCTCAACATCGCGAAGGTGTTCGCGGAATCGGTCACCTAGTCGTCTACCTGTCTCACCAATGTATAATTTATTGCATAACGTGCAGGTTATGCAATAAATGACATTTGCGGAGGTACATGTGAAACGATCGGTGATCTTAACAGATCGCTTAGGTCCCGATATCTTGCTAGTGTTAACAATGAAAAGACAAGTTTTGCATCGTGAGCGCGCGCATTTGAAAGTGCCGGGTTGCTCGTTAGTTTTGAGCGCGCTTCTAACTAAAAAGTTGCCTACGTTTTTGTCGCGTTTGAATGAAATAAGTGGAGGTTGCGAAAAGATTCTACCAGTCTCGGGATCATTTTGGAGTAATTTAAAATTACTAAGAATGATGCTTTTGACTGCGTGATTATGAGGATGGAAAGTGAGGGTGAATGGAATTCTGTCATTCTTATCTTTTTGTGACGTTTGTAGTGATGACTGTCGATCAAATTGTTGGGCGCGATGATGGCCCGCTTTGACCACAGAGACAGGATAGCCACGTTTTTCGAAGAACTGGCACATCTCCTCTGATTTGCTGGAAAAATCGGAGTCATCACTACATAGACGTCGAAGTCTAAGAAATTGAGAATAAGGGATGGAGTTCTTGACATGTGATGGATGTGACGATGAATACAACAAATAACTGTGTGAATCAGTAGGTTTGTAGTGCACACTAGTACATAGCACGTTGCCTCTAATAGAAACGTTGATATCTAGAAAAGCCAATGAAGTTTCCGAAATTTCCCAGGTATATTTAAGAGCCGGATGAAAAGAGTTGACGGAGGTTATAAATTGATCGAGTTCTTCTCTGCTGGATGAAATAGCGCCGATGCAGTCGTCGATGTAACGGCCGTAGAGTTCAGGTTTGGGGCCGTTGTACTGACTAAAAAATTGGTGTTCAACATATCCTACAAAAAGATTGGCATAGCTAGGTCCCATTCTTGTGCCCATCGCTACACCATTAATTTGTTTGTAATAGTTGCCGGCGAATGAAAAACAATTAAGCGTTAAAACTAGTTCGGCAAGGCGGAGGAGCGTTTCCGAGCTAGGTTCTTTGACAGTGCGTTGATCGAAAAAGTGTTTAAGTGCTTGAAGACCTTCGCTATTAGGAATGACTGTGTATAGAGATGTAATGTCCATGGTGAAAATAAGTTTGTCTTGGCCG
>NC_090880.1:27270274-27282774 GCF_036669935.1 Montipora foliosa
GTAACAGCGCCTGAAAGAGATTGCTGTCGATGATTTGCATGCTGTGATAAAAGATGTATGAAATTCATACACGCGAACTGTGGATATTTAATTAATTAAGTGAAGATCGTCGTCGCTTGTGGAACGACAAAAATCCTCAAAAAAACCATCCTTGTACGGGACTCCAACCCATGACAGCTGTCAGTCTTTTTGTCTGTTTCTGAGCACGTGGTAGCAAGTCAAACAAAAAAAAATCGAAACAAACTGACCCAAACATTTAATCTTCTGCATGAAGAAATCGCGCTTACGAGGGTCACTGATAAACTCTAAAAAGGCCAGTCTTGTTAAAATTAAGCGTCAACTTAGTTTACGTACGGCTTATTTTACTGATTCAAGTTCACGTTCATTGAAATTCACAGCAGCGTGAGTATTTCGAGTTTTGATCTGAAGTACTCGACAAATGTGAAGTGGAGTGTAAGACGGAGAGCAGGAGTTGCCGTCGGTGATTGACAAGAGCTTGTAGCAACTTCAGTTTCTTGGATGATCCAACGGCAAACTTCTTATGTACTTTGTATCACAACAGTGAGATATAGCTTCACTTTTGATCCAACGGGAAAAGGCGGTCAGCTGCTTCCGCTGCTTGTCGTGCAAGCATGAAAAAAATTTCATTCTCACTTGGTCCTATCTTTGGAGACGTTTCTCGGTTCCCGCAGCAAATGGGCAAGGAATTAACTCAAATCAAACAAGGTTCGTTGATTTTTGGCAAACGCAAATCTCAGCTCGACATTTGCCTTTTGCAGATACAAACGATGCTGATCACACAAATGTATGCCCTCTCAAGTTTGACCTGTGAGAATACGAAATAAGCACCTTTGCAAGTCCTTGGTGACCGTGCCGCCCATGAGAAGGTCTGGACGCTAAACTAGTTGCTTGGCAACGGCTGGAAGAACAATTGTAAAATCAGAATCGAATGGCATCCATTGCGCCACAGACTCCGGAGAGACTGGTCGTTTTTCTAGGTTCTTCATGGACAATGTGTCCCGCTGGTCTGCGGCTACAATGTCGCCCCAGATTTCAAATTCAGTCTTGCCCAGGATTGTCCTTTCATCCGCACCCTGGGTACCAGAGGAATTTTTTTTGAAAGTCGAAGAGAACGCTCAGCGATTCCAAATCAACGGTCGAGGACTGTTTTAGTATATACTAACACTTGTTATTAAAAACTGGATCATTGGATAATGCAATTCGAGAGTTTTGATTGGCTAAGCCATCATGGGTTATGAGCCATTATACCATGATCTACAAACACGGCCTTTTTATTTTTATTGTAGTCTAGTTTTCTATATTTTGGGGGCGTTTTTAATAAAACAATTATTCCACTCGCGCTTGTTGGATATGAGATGATTATAGCCAACTTGGCGCTACGCGCCTCGTTGGCTATCTATCATCTCATATCCAACGCGCGCTCATGGAATAATTGTTAATTAGTATATACTAAAACAGTGGATAGCGTTGAACGCGGGCGCTGATTGGCTCGTCAAACTCCGAATATCCTGTTCTATTTACCTCCAAGCAATTAACTCGGGAAAAAATGTCGTCCTGATTTGCATCCGTGACAAGTGAAGAAAACATCCAAATTAATTTTTTGTGCTGTATAATATCTCATTGTTTTAGTATTAACTAAAACAACTATTCACCTCAGTGTCGGTGGCTAGCGTTGGATATTTACCCACCGCTAGCCACCTCCACCTCGGTGAATAGTTGTTAATTATTCCTCTGGGTTAAGTGACCACTACATGGTCGGCTGCGTTCGCATAATGAACTCGTTAAAGTTCCAAGCACGAATAATTAAATGTCACAACTACGCCAGGTACGACAAAGAAACCTTTAACAAGGATCTTCAGAGTGCCTCGTGGGTCTCGGTTCTATCAAGTTCTGATGTGAACCTCGCATGGTCCAGTTCTAAAAACGTATTTCCTCAAAGCTGTGATCGTCATGTCCCATTGATAACTAAAAAAATTCGTGGCAGCCAGAATCCTTGGTGACTTCTGCGATTTCGAACTTAATGTCAACCAGAGACTATTATTAGAAAATCTCGACAATCCACGTAACTTTTGGAAGTCTATGAAGAAAAATTTCCCTGATAAATCATCATCTAATTTGGACTCAATTAATCCTTTGAAGTGTGATGGTCAAGCGATCACGGCCTGATAAAGAAAAGCCCGGTTTACACTGCAGAAATTTTTTGGCACGGCTCGGGTGAAATTGGCACGGGTTCCAAAAAAAAAGGTTCGGCTCGGATAAAATTTGCAGTGTAAACAAGCTGTCAGTACCAAATTTCATTCGTGCCGAACCAAAATTCTTACCCGTGCAAGGGTAAAAATGGTACGGATGCTGAAAAAATAGGCACGGTTCTGATAGAAAAAGTAGTGTAAACACTTTAAAGGGCCAAATTTGAGCCTTAATTCATATAGGCTAGCGTATATTTCAAGATGGCTGCTCATTCTCCACCAAAATCACGCGGACGTTCTTGATTATAATTGAAGTGCGCATGTCTAGAAGAGAACTTACCCGGGCCCAAACATTTTGGCACGGTATTTTTGATACGGTAAAAATGGTGTAGTGTAAACAAAGTTTGCCGATCTCTTTTTAGGCACCCGTGCCAATTTCACACTAGCCGTGCCGAAAATGTTCTGTAGTGTAAATCGGGCTTTTAAAGTATTGCAAATCAATTTTGTAAATACTTAAGAATCTCTGATAGATTCAAAAGAAGTTCTGTTGCTTGGCCGATTTGTTCCAAGTCTTCTTCTGATAAGTTTTACATGGCACCAGTCACTAATGGTTTCGTTTGCAAACAGTTACTACAATTAAGGACAACAAAAGCAACAGGCCTTGATGGTCTCAGGTTGCTAAAAGATAGTGCTGTAACTATCAGCGTCCTTATAACACATATTATCAATTTGTCTATTACGACTCAGTATATACCTCATGATTGGAAACATGATAAGGTTATTCCACTCTTCAAAGCTGGGGTGAGGGATGACATCGACAATTATCGTCCGATTTCAATTTTGTCTGTGGTGTCAAAGATTCTTGAACGTGCTGTCCAGCAGCAATTGGTGGATCATCTGGAGTCACACAACCTTTTTTCTAGATACCAATGTAGTTTCCGTCGTAAGTATTCGACACAGAGTGCAATTACTTTCCTTACTGACTCCATAAGAAGGAACATGGATGCTGGTTAGCTAACAGGTGCCATCTTTGTGGACTTCCGTAAGGCTTTTGACACTATTGATCATAAAATCTTGCTTGATAAATTGCAATTGTTTGGAATTCGTGATAATGAGCATCGTTGGATGTCTGATTCCCTAACTGATCGTACCCAATCAGTTTTCGTAGGAGGTGTCCTGTCCCGGCCTCAACAAGTGGTCTCCGGAGTTCCTCAAGGTTCCATACTGGGCCCTCTGCTATTTTCTTTGAATGCCACAGATGTATTAATGTATGCTGATGATACCGTCATCTCTTACGCAGCCTCAGATGCAAACCAGCAGTTGCAGGTGTTAAATGTCGAGCTCAAGTTTCTCTTAGATTGGTCTACCAAGAGCGATTTGTTTATTCATGCTAAGAAAACTGAATATGTGATCTTTGGAACTGCTATGAAACGCAATCAAATTGACTCTGACAATCTTTGGGGTGTTTATTTAGTAGAAGATCAAGTCCTCAATTGTAAGCCTTTCTATAAGTACTTGGGCGTATTATACCTAGACCGCGTCTTTCAAGGAACATGTTACTCGACTGGTTAATAAGGTATCTAGACACCTTGATTTGTACGTTAAGTAGGGTCAGAAACAGTCTCACGGTTCACGCAGCTGAAAGAGTCTTTACATTTATGATTCTTCCTAAGTTAGATTATTGCGATTTTGTTTGGAATAATTAAGCTCCTTCTAGATGTAAAACATTAGAACGGTTACAAACAAGAACTGCTGAGTTGCCTTAGTCACGATCAGCTGTTGCGACAATTAAAGGCGCGTTTACACGACAGAGGAAAAATGGTACTGGTCCGATAAAAAGTGGAACGGTTCCATTCACTTTTGTAAAGAAACAGTGAACTTTTATCCGTTCCGCTACAGGACCATAGGGGCCTATGGTTCCGTAGCAGAACGGATAAAAGTTCACTGTTTCTTTACAAAAATGAATGGAACCATTCCACTTTTTTATCCGACCCGTGCCATTTTTCACCTGTCGTGTAAACGCGCCTTAAGTTAGATGTCCCTTAAGGCACGTTCTACGATGCATATTTTAACTTTTGTTTTTAAATTTGTCCATAACAATGCTCCAGATGTGTTTAAAGAATATTTTGTCAAGTCATCACATAATTGTTTTTCTAGGCGTAATGGTATTAACCTTTTATTTCCAAATGTTCACACCGAATCTGCTAAGAAAGGGTGCTTTTATTCTGGGGCACAAGCTTTCAATAATTTACCACCAAACCTGAAAGAACTTGAATCTCTATTGAGGATATTATTATTATTATTATTATTATTATTATTATTATTATTATTATTATTATTATTATTATTATTATTATCATCATCTTGTTTTCGCACATTGGATTTCCAATGGAACTTCAGTACTCCAGGAAGCTTGGTGACAACAAGTCTCCTCAAACTTCTAGGACCTTCCTAAGAATCCTTGTCGTGTTCAGAATAACACTTTTCTGAAGCTCGTCTATCTTGGTCTCTATACCAATATTCTCTAGTCTCCTCTTTAAATCCTTTGGAACTGTTCCAAATGTTCCGATTACAATTGGAATTACCATTGTTTTCATTTTCCAGAACTTCTTCAATAGGCTAGTTTCGAATTGTGCAGCAACAAAAGAACAGAGTCGAGGTTCAGGGGAATAATTTGCATCTTCCTTTGTTTTGAACAATACAAAATGCTAATTATTCCCCTGAACCTCGACTCTGTTCTTTTGTTGCTGCACAATTCGAAACTAGTCTATTCTCTTGCTAGATCCTGGTATTTCACTACCTTCTCGACTTCTTTCTCCTCAATACGGCTATCATATGATATTGCAAAATCTATTATTTTGTAACATTTATTTCTCTTTTCAACAACAATGTCCGGTCTTCTAGCCTCTATTACGTTATCAGTCTGTATGGTATAATCCCATTATATTTTACATCTCTCATTCTCTAGTACTAGCTCAGGTACATGTTCATACCACTTTTCATTGACAATGAAACCTTCCTCTTTACAAACTTCCCAATGGACCTTCTTACCCACCCAGTCATGTCTCCTTTTATATTCCTTTTGTGCTAATTCCTCGTGTGAAATTTGCAGGAAACCTAATTACTTTTGACCTCTTTATGTTTTCGATTGTACGGTAAAAATGGCGCCAGAAAAACATTGTGTATCATTTTTGCATGGAAAACCACTTGTCAAAAATACTTTTTTCATATCCTTTCCCCAAAAAAACGCTGAAATGGTGAATCTCAAAAAACCGGATTTAGATTTAATCCGAAGTATCCTCCTCGAGTGTGGATACTTTGGATTCATGATCCGTTTTTGGATTTTGCCCAAAAAACGCAAAATCCATTTTTGGATTCAAGAATCCGTTTTCGGATTTTCCATAAATTACGCACCCTATATGTCAAATTTAGAGGCACGCTGTTCCATCCGAAATCGAATGGCACTGCTTTGACATTTTTTAAATGGGAATAATATTAAAACACCATTCTTTTTAGATTCGGTCACATCAGTTGCCGTGAAAAGTGCTTTCTCCGGCTTTCTTCTCATGAATAATTGATTAAAAATAGAGTAAATGTTTGTGCCTTTTAAATCGACAGAAAAACACCTTGGCAGTTGTTCCCGTCTGTGCGGCTTGAAAAATCTGAAGATTTTTGTATCGAACTTCTCAATACCAGCTCTCTCTGTTGGTGATTATAACAAAGTAAGCTGTTTGTTTTTCCTTTTATTTTATCAGACGTTAACCGTCAATTGCTTGGTGTCCATATTGAAAATCCCAGACCGATTTATTCCGTGATAACCTGACAAACTTTGAGTATAAGCCGGTTCGTTCAACAACCTTCTGTTGTGGTGAAACATTGAAAAGTTAATTACCGTAATCAGCGCGTCTTCGGGCTACAAAATGAAGAAAGCAGGGAAACCTGCGAAAAGCAATTCTTATTTCATTTATTCAAACCGGATAATGAAAAACCCAGTACTGTTGCGACCGTTTTCAATATAACAGGTGACGAACTCTATCTTTTTGGGCGCGGGCCGAAAAAAACCATAAGCACTACGCATTTACAAAAAAAATACGAAATTCAGCATGCATTACTAAACTTCATTTTGTGAATTTTCGGGATCGTCATGAAACCATTATCAAGCAAAGCGAAGAATGGAATTTTATACGTACACTTATGAAATAACATAATTTTGTCAATGAAATGAATGTATAGCCGAGACGAAAAAAGAGTTGTCATGAAATGATCCAGATAAGTGCGACGGGGATCATTTTAATTAATCTTCTTTCATAATTTTGTCAATGGGGACCTTACTACCTGAACATTTAGGGTAGCAGCTATCTTCATGAAAAACAGTTCAAAAGTCAAGCAATCAAATTTCTTTCAGTTGCAGATTTTTTGAATACTAAATTGTTCTCTTAGATCAGGTAGATTTTAGATTATCAGGCAAAAATGCATTGATGTTTGTTCTTTACGAATGCTAAAGGACAGTTTCTTGTGTTCTGTTTGACAACGCTCGCAGTGTGGATGTCTTGTTGTATTTAATATTGCTGATCAACAAAGCTCCCCTATCAAAAATACCATAATACTCTCTCTTTGTCGCTCCAAAATTGTGCGTAAGCATTGTTTTTATTTTCTCTTGGGACTTATAGTCGTCTTTCGATGCGTCTAGTTTCGATGACACCGAAACCGGATACGTTTGTAAACACTTTTAGTGTGGACGGGTCCTAAGAAAAAAACGACAGCTGCGGCAACGACAACGCAACGAAACAATTATATCATTGGTGACATTGGTTAAAAGAAGAGGAGTGATGTGCTGCACGTGTTTTAGGACATACTTTTGCACCGGTATTCGGCTTAACAACGGCGTGAAATGTTTTGAAGTCTCGACAACCTGGGTGCACAAATCTGAACCATGGGTCTTTTTCACAAGGCGACCATTTTGGTGTCCCGAGGGACTGAAAACGCGGCTCGGCGTAGGAAATGTATTGTCTTTTATTACACATAACATGAGAATTTTATTCCATAAAGCTTATTTGTAGAAATCTGTACGCTTTATTTTCACATTTGAAAAAAGCCTATAAAGCCAATCAGAATGGCGTACAGCTCTTTCACGTGTTGAAGTATAACCAATCAACGATAGCGTAAAGGCCTTTCCAAACCACTCGCGCATCTCGTGTAAATCGTACTTTGTTATTGAATCAGACAGTGACTAGATGAGACTTTATCCTATTTACTGATATCTTACTTAGATTAAAAAAAACTTGTGTAAGTGCATTTTTCCGTTCAGCACTTTTAACAAATTGATGTCAGTTTTTCATGCGTCTGTCCTGTTATTGATCATGAATTGCGCCATAACATTGTCAAAGTAGCTGTGGATCCACGAGGCGATAGCCGAGTGGATCCGCAGACTACTTTCACAATGTTATGACGAAATTCATTGTCAATAACAGGACAGACGCATGAAAAACTGACATCAATTTGTTTTTTACAATAACAAAAAGGCAGAGGGGTCAAAATTCAGTCAAAACACGTCGAGAAGAAAGCGAGACAAAAATGCCAGAAACTTCAATCTGACGCGAGCAATATCGCGTCATTATCGCATAAATTATAAATTTATGTGTCTGTCCGCTTACTGACAATAAAAATTAGCCAATGATCGCGCGAGTATTTTTGCAGTCATTGTAAAATATTTCCTTGATATACATGTACAGCGATATTTTCCATTGCTATTAAATTTGCATTTGGTTCTACTGTTAGTGAGTTTTTATTTCTAATTTGCGTTCAGAAAACTATTTCAATGAAGATTCTCGTCTTATGTGTAATAAACAGCTCACGATATAGACATTGCTTTGTACGGGGGTTTTATTCACGAGTTGTTTGTGTCAAAAACCCGAACGGGCGAGGTACGAGCAAACAACTCGTGAATAAAACCACGTACAAAGCACTTTCTATGTCGTAAACTATATTGACCAGAATGGCCGCCAGGTGACAAAAGTCCATTCATTTTCTATTTTTACTCTAAAACTACTCGTACCAAATTTATTTTTTAGGATAATTCGCCCACATTGTACGACATGAAAGAGATGAAATTATAACAAATGACTGTGCAAAGATATTTTTTGAGGTGGCGTTTTCGTTGACTTGGCCGTCGCAGATCTGAAAGTCCCTAAGACACTCCATGAGATATCTGGGTCCCTTGCTGTAGTCAAAACTGGCCCAGTAATGAAAGAAATGTAGACACAACAGCAGCTGCACCGCATGCCATTCACGTAAAACGTAGAATAACGTTGTCACGAAATTTCGTGCTGGCAGCCACGTATTAAAAATGACTAAATATTTACAAAGCTGACGATTCGAGGGTTACCCCCTTGTAATATCTGCTCCAGACGAAGGAATGACCAACACTTGAAAAGTCTGCATTTTACTCTGTAAAATTCAGGTTATACTGCCAAATTCTCGTGTTTCAAACAGCCATCGGCGAAGCACCAGATGTTCTTTAAAAACTAACGCCTTTAGAATTTATATGAAGAACGTGGGAACCCACAACAACAACAACAACAACAACAACAACAACAACAACCAACTTTATTTTACAAGGGTGAGCACGTAACAGCTAAGGCTGATAAACTTGTGGCCCTCCTACAATTAAATATAAATATATCTAAAACAGTCTAAAAAGGTATAATATAATAATATACAAATAAGTATAGAAAAATTAGTTTATCTTAAAATGTTCAGTGTTCTGGTACCTATCAGTAAAAAAACCAGTTAAGGTTTTACTTAAACTTAAAAGTGATGATCTCGACTTAATATCTCTTAGAAGGGAATTCCAAAATCTCGTGGTTGATACTGAAAAAGAACGCCCTCCCTCTGTTTCCCTCTTAAAACGTGGACAAACTAAATTAAAATCCCCATGTCTGTTTTCCCTACTATGTACATCGGCATTTCTTGTTAATATACTATTCATATAAGACGGGCTATCCCCAAGCAGTCGTCTAAAAACATGCAAAGATTTTATGATCTTCGCCTCATCATAAAAGGGAAGCCATCCTAACTTAGTGAATAGCTCAATACTATTGTCTCTAGTGTCTGCATTTAGTATTACACCGGCTGCACGTTTTTGTAACTTATCACTTGAGTTAGGCTATCAATAGTGCAAGAGGCCCATATGCTTGAACCATGTTTGGTCATTGAGTTATAGTACAGCATTCTTTGTTCGAGTGGCATGAAACATCTCATTTTCTTTAATACTGCTATACGTTGGGATATCTTTTTGCAAAGTTCCTCAATGTGATCGTCAAAATTTAATTTGTCGTCAATGATAACCACCCAAAAGCTTTTGAGACGTAACTTGTTCCAACCTTTTCCCATTAATTTTGAGTAACAATTGGTCTTCTTCCATGTTTTTAGCAAGTCTTTTACCAGTAACCATCATGCATTTGGTCTTACTTCCACTAAGGATCATCTTATTTTCATTTGACCATCTCACAACTTCATCCATATCCCTCTGAAGACTTGTAGATAGAGTGTCAGGTGCATTTCTAACGTCACTTGAGTAGCTCAAGTAGCCCTGCTAGCAGGGCCTTTCTTTTGCTTGCTCGATTTTGGCGTTCTCGAGAAAGGCTCTGCATGAATTGAGTAAGATCTTTATTGAATATGTGCTGCATGTTGCCAGGATACAGTCTCGAACCCAAGCCTAATATGCCAGATCTCGCCGCCATCTTGGTTTTTCATGGTACAGCGGCCTCAATTTTAACCATCGGTTTTGTCACTAAACGGACGCTCGCACTAGAAAAACCGGTTTGACGAGATAAAACAAGATAATGACTAGTCCAGAGACTCGGGCTGCGGCGGCTTCAAAGAGTTGACGCGATTCGGGCAGAGCCTCCTTTTATCCTGCTCAGTAAAGAAAAAGACAAAAGGAGGCTCTGCTCGCAGGGTGGTGGGAACCCTACTAAAAATTTTCAATTTTCTCTTCTTGAAACATACCATTATCAATCCTAATTAGTTGTTACATATTTTACTTGACGACTCAGAATAATCGCGAAATGACTTCCATAACGCTAAGTTTCATATCATAACGCCTTGTGCCGGACTTTGACCTAAGCTTTATGAATCTGAATCAAAATTTACTAGCGCCCTGTAATAAAAATACTCTACAATTGTGAGACTTTTAAAATTGTTCTTTGTCGACACAGGAATGAAATTTGCCGTGATATCTCTACTCATCTACTTGGTGTTGAGGTCAGAATTTGCGAGTTCTTGCACAGCAACTTACTCCGTGCAGGGACAAGTTCTTCGACACCACACCATCAAGACAGAGACCGCAGACAAAATAGAAGATTGTATCTGGCGTTGCATGGCATATCCCGGATGTAAAAGCAGCAACTTTTATCGCGTGGACAAAAGATGTGAACTGAATGACAAGACGCATGCGTCTCACCCAGAAGACATGACACGTGAGCTTTATACAAACTACATGATAAACACTCTCCGATCTATACCTTGCAAAACTCAGCTCGATTGTGGTATGGATTTGATATGCACACCGTTCCTGATTTGCGAAGGTATGTCATGCCCAAAAATGAAGTAATGTGGACTTTAAGATAAATAGGACGGCAATGTCGATGAAATGTCACCTTCAAATATAACTTTGCACTATGGTACGTCTTTCGTGAATCACGTGGTACAATGCGGGCGAATCATCCTAAAAGTAAATTGATACGAACGCCGGATTTCAGATTAATATTAAATTGTGGAAGGTTCATTTGTTATGCTCAAATTCTCGTCAAAGCCTCATTTCATATTGTTGTTATGTAAAGTACCACAAAAATATGAAATAAAATGGGTGCCTCACGTGCAGCACAATGAATTTGCCTCGCTCAACCAACGATATTGTTATTTTGAGGCTGTTAAACGACTGACTTGATGGACATTAACCGACAGACCGCGTAATGAGCTGAAGTGGATAAACAATTTGAGAGGCTAATCCATGTGTACGTGATGACGTAATTGTTAGGTTCGCAAGTGCGTTCGGGGAATTTAATATTTGTGTGGAGTGTTCAGAATCTGATGTACTCTTCGGGAAGGTTAAGGCTATCGGAGTTGTAATCTTAAGAGAATCGAGTCTATGAAGCCTGAGTAAAATACACTGATTCCAGAGAATATTCGTACACCAACTGAACTGAAACAACCATACGGGAAGCCTGAAAGACCATTGTCATAAGAAAGTTGTCGCTTTATTATTCTTTGTATTTTACCAAGAGGTCTAGAGAACAGGAGAGACATGTTAACTTTTAAATACAAAACAACGATTTTCAATGTTGCGGAGCAACATGTTTCGGCAGAAACTCCAGCGTTGCTCAGTGCAAGTGTTACATGAGAGACAAATCTGAATATAAATATCTGACAAATGTTAATGAGTACAAATACAACACAAAAATGTATAAAGCGTGCAAATTACAGAGGTAGGCTTGAATAAACAGGTTGAAGTTGTTGATTAAGGAAAGGGTTTTCTCACAGGATGTGAGTTCGAGTTCCAGCTAGCGATTGCTTTCACGTAATTGATCATGCTGACACACGCGGCTTTCCAGCTCAAGGTTCAACCGTGAAGACCTTAAAATTTGTTATCACTCTAACCACAGAATGCCGCAGTCATCCGCTTGGAATGGAAAGTAGGGCAATACCGGACTCAGCGGTGACGGCTTCTTCAACATGGGGAGCCGCACATGAACCCTGGCAAGCCAGGCTCAACAATGCGAAAAACAGTCAAAGTACTGGCTCTTGGTCGGCAGGAACATTTGCCGTTGGACAGTGGTTGCAAATTGACCTTGGCAAGGAGACAGTAGTGACAAAAATAGCAACACAGGGGAGGCCTAGTTATGCTCATCTTCAGTGGGTATCTTCTTACAAAATTCTGTTGAGCTTGGACGGAACAAACTGGAATGCGTATCGAAGCGATGGTTCTGAAAAGGTAAATGTCGTTTGAAAAAGATTGTCCTCAAGACCATTAATATTAGTAGAGAAATTAATAAATTATTCAGGAAAACATTGCTAGAGGAAAGTTTAAAATACAGTACTGAGATAAAAAAAGAGACCACTACGATGGCGGTTTCGCTGTTTTTAGGTCGTAACGGGGTCAAACGAAAAACTAAGAACTGCACATGAGTAGCTCACACTTACAACATTTCTAACATCTCGCGCGCACTTATAGCTATGTAGTGAAGGAGCGGAAAGGGGGTGGATGGAGGGGGGGGGGGGAACTGGTAAGGA
>NC_090880.1:27300274-27310274 GCF_036669935.1 Montipora foliosa
AGCACAGTCTGACAACTAAATCAGAGTTGAACTCGGAAGAGAAACATTAGATTCTTGCACTACCAGAATTGTAGAAACGCTATTATAGCTCGATTGATTTGCCAGATTAGGTCTTTATTCACTTGTATAGTTTACCAGATGGAATTTCATTGACTTCAACAACTATTCCAAGTAGTCTGAATAGGTATTAAACATTAAAAAAGGGTCTCAAAACCCTGGGCTTAAAAGTACTAAAGATAGAGGCCGTATCTTCCGTTGGCGTCGTTCGAGCGAACGGGGATTGGCAGAGGGGCAACAAGCTAAAATTTATTAATGAAATTGCGACAGGTGACACAAGAATGTCCGAAATTGCGACATAGCTAGCTGTGAAATTCAGACGGAGGACATGGGCACCCCCCCTAACAGGGCCTCAATAATACAATGCATTTTCGTGATAGAACGGACATGACCGAGTTTTTACTTCTCTTTTCTTCGATAAGGAAGCTTGGAATAGTTTCATTTGATAGTTGACGTAAAGTCAAAAGAAATCTGAAGTTGCTCAAACAAAGAAAATCGAGAAATTCTAGCCAGGCTTGTTCGTTAGATTTCACGCCTCATGACCGCATGATCGCGTCACAACTTTTTCAAATTTTTCATCTCGGAAATCGGGCTGAAAGTCCCCATATGAACAGAAACCAATTTATCAATCTCGGTAAAGCCTAGTTCCCACTAGCGACATAACGACATAATCATAATCATAAGCACGAACATAACGCTTACGTCTAAGTGGAAACGGCCAGAAACATAATCATAGGCGCCCTTATGATCAACATAATCATAAGAAAATAGATAATAATCGACCATTTTCTTATGATTATGATTATGGCTTTGACTATGACTATGTCGCTTTTCTTTGAAGTGGGAACGCGAAAATCATAACGGCATAATGAGAAACATAATGACGCATCGGGGTCATTGTGTTTTGGCCAATTAAAGTCTAGGGCCAGTACTTTCGGGTCGGTTCATTTTCAAGATGGCGGCCAGCTTCGATGAAAAGCCTTACGTTTTTAGAGAGGCCGTCCCCACTAGAACATAACAAGCTTATGTTTATGTTTATGATTATGATTATGATTATGCTTATGATCCTTATGTCGCCAGTGGGAACGAAGCTTAACCGAGCCAGCCCGGTTAACGGGATCATGTGAAGAGCCCCTAAAGCCCGCCGCACACACAGTACTAGTGAGGAAAGGGCTGAGCAAACTGCCTCGCGAGGGGTTTTGCTCAGCCGCTTCCTCACGTGTGCGGGGAAATTTTGCAGAGAAATTTCTCCTCGCGAAGCCGTGAGGATTTATTTTTGGCCATATCGAGGCAAATTCCTCACTGTGTGCGCCATCGTGAGAATTCAAGCTGAGCTCGGTCAATCAAGCATCAATAAAATACATGGCATTCTCACGTGGGAATCAGTGGCGTCGCAATTTCTCTCCCGCCGACGCCCTCTTGAACCACTGAAGTCACGTGAGATCGCCATGTATTTTATTGGATGCTTGATTGAACGAGCTTAAGCTCGCAATTTTTCGTGCAACTTGTCTCGCAATAGGCATTTTTGAGAGACAAGTTGCACCAAAAAAGTGCAAATTGTAACAGCGCCTGAAAGAGATTGCTGTCGATGATTTGCATGCTGTGATAAAAGATGTATGCAATTCATAACACGCGAAACTGGGGATATTAATTTAATAAGAGTGAAGATCGTCGTTCGCTTGTGGAACAACAAACAATCATCAAAAAAACCATCCTTGAACGGCACTCCAACCAATGACAGCTGTCAGTCTTTTTGGTCTGTTTCTGAGCACGTGGTGACAAGTCAAACAAAAAACTCGAAAACAAACTGACCCAAACATTTAATCGTCTGCATGAAGAAATCGACGCTTACGAGGGTCAATGATTAAACTCTAAAAGGCCTGTCTTGTTAAAAATTAAGCGTCAACTTAGATTACGTACGGTTAAATTTAGTGATTGATTCAAGTTCACGTTCATAGAAATTCACAGCAAGCGTGAGTATTTCGAGTTGTGACCTGAAGTACTCGACAAATGTGAAGTGGAGTGTAAGACGGAGAGCAGGAGTTGCCGTCGGTTGCATGACAAGAGCTTGTAGCAAAACTTCACTTTCTTGGATGGATCCAACGGCAAACTTCTTATGTACTTTGTATCACAACAGTTGAACTTTCTAGCTTCACTTTTGATTCCAACGGGGAAAAGGCGGTCAGCTGCTTCCGCGGCTGGTCGTGCAAGCATGAAAAAAAATTTCATTCTCACTTGGTCCTATCTTTGGAGACGTTTATCGGGTCCCGAAGCAAATGGGGCAAGGAAATTAATTCAAATCAAACAAGGGTCGTTGATTTGGCAAACGCAAATCTCCAGCTCGACAATTGCACCTTTTGACAGATACAAACGATGCTGATCACACAAAGATATGCCACTCTCAAGTTTGACCTGTGAGACCCACTGGTGAGAATTCCGACATACAAATGTATATACCTTTGCCAAGACCTTGGTGACCGCGCCGCCCATGAGAAAGGTTTGGGCCGGTTCCTCGAAAGCCGATTAACTTAATTCAGGACTCGCGCTACACTTTTGTTTCACAGTTTTCAACTTTTGGTGAAAGTTTCTTTGTTTTACTATTTTTGTTTTTCACGATTGACGTCTTATCATGTAGAGTTCTGCCGAAAATCTGCGTTTTGAACAGCATTTGGGAATAGAGAAATAAACTGTTTGGTTATCGTTTTTAATCCTTAGATTATGTGGCTTTTTTGAGGGAACTGGGCCCTGGACGCATAAACTAGTTTGCTCGGCAAAACAGTTGGAAGAAACAATCGAATGAACATCCATCGCGCCCACAGACTCAGGAGGGAGACCGGTCGTTTTTCTAGGTTCTTCATGGGACAATGTGGTCCCGCTGGTCTGCGGCTACAATGTCGCCCCAGATTTCAATTTCAGTCTTGCCCAGGATTGTCCTTTCATCCGAACCCCGGGTACCAGAGGAATTTTTTTTGAAGGTCGAAGGAGAAACGCTCAGCGATTCCAAAATCAACGGTCGAGGACTGTTTTAGTATCACTAACACTTGTGATTAAAAACTGGATCATTGGATAATTGCAAATTCGAGAGTTTTGATTGGCTAAGCCATCATGGGTTATGAGAAATTTCATAACCAGGATCTACAAACACGGCAAGCATACGCGTGACTTTTGGCGGCCTTTTTATTTTTATTGTAGTCTAGTTTTCTATATTTGGGGGGCGTCGTTTTTAATAAAACAATTATTCACACTCGCGGCTTGTTGGTATTTTTGATTACCGATAAAAAATGGTTGTAGTGTAAACAAAGTTTGGCGATCTCTTTTCGGCACCCGTGCCAATTTCACTCGAGCCGTGCCAGAAAATGTTGTCTGTTAGCTGTAAAACCGGGCTTTTTAAAGGTATCTGCAAATCAATTTTTGTAAATACTTACGAATCTCTGATCGATCAAAAAGAAGTTCATGTTCGCTTGGCCGATTTGGTTCAAAGTCTGCTTCTGAATAGTTTTACATGGCACCAGTCACTAATGGTTTTCGTTTGCAAACAGTTACTAAACAATTAAGGGCAACAAAAGCAACAGGCCTTGATGTTCTCAAGTTTGCTAAAAGAATAAGTGCATGTAACTATCAGCGTCCTTATAACACATATTATCAATTTGGTCTATTACGACTCAGTATATACCTCATGATTGCGGAAAATGATAAGGTTATTCCACTCTTCAAAGCTGGGGTGAGGGATGAACATCCGACAATTATCGTCCGATTTCAATTTTGTCTGGTGGTGTTCAAATGATATCCTTGAACGTGCTTGTCCGCACCAATTGGTGGATCCATCTGGATTCCACACAATCTTTTTCTAGATAACCAATGTGGTTTCCGTCGTAAGTATTCGAACACAGAGTGCACTATTACTTTCCTTACTGACTCCAATAGAAGGAACATGGATGCTGGCTCAGCTTAGCTACAGGTGGCCATCTTTTTGGACTTCCGCCATGGGCTTTTTGACCACTATTTGATTATAAACATCTTGCGTGATAAATTGCATATTGTTGTTGGGAAATTCGTGACTGCATAATGAGCAATCGTTGGCTGTCTGATTCCCCTAACTGATCGTACCCAATCAGGTTTTTTCGTAGGAAGTGGTCCTGTCCCGCCGGACCTGTCAACAAGTTGGGTCTCCGGATTTCCTCCAAGGTTCCATACTGGGCCCTATCTGCTATTTTCTTTGGAATGCCACAGATGTATTAATGCTATGCTGATGATACCGTCATCTCTTACGCAAGCCTCAGATGCAAACGACAGCAGTTGCAGGTGTTTAAATGTCCCCCCGAGTCTCAAAGTTTCTATTCTAGAGTTGGTCTACACAAGAGCGAATTTTTGGTTTAATCATGCTAAGGAAAACTGAATATGTGAATCTTTGGAACTGCTATGAAACGCAAAATCAATGACCTCTGACACATCTTTTGCGGTGGTTTATTTAGTAGTAAAGATTCAAGGTCCTCAATTGTAAAGGCCTTTCAATTATAAGTGACTTGGGCGTATCTAATAACCTAGGACCGTCGTCTTTCAAGGAACATGTTACTCGACTCTGTTAATAAGGTATCTAGACACCTTGAGTTTTGTTCGTTAAGTAGGGTTCAGAAAACAGTCTCGACGGTTTCACGCAGCTGAAAGAGTCTTACAGCTATGAATTCTCCTAAGTTAGATTATTGCGATTTATGTTTGGAAGTAATTTATTAATTAGCTCCTTCAAGATGTACACCCATTAGAACGGTTACAAACACGAGCTGCTTGGAGTTGCCTTAGTCACGATCAGCTGTTGCGACAATTAAGTTGGATGTCCCTTAAGACGCGTTCTAAACGATGCACGTATTTTAACTTTTGTTTATTAAATGTGCTCCATAACAATTGCTCTAAGATGTGTTTTCAAAGAATATTTTTCGTCAAGTCATCACATAATTATGGTAATGAGTCTTGACCTGTTAGTTCCAAATGTTCCCACCGAATCTGCTAATGAGAGGACATGCTTTTATTCTGGGGCACAAGCTTTTTCCAATAATTTTATCACCAAACCTGAAAGAACACTTGAATCCCTATTTAATGTTTAAAACGAAGCTTAAGGATTCTTCTTTGTAATTAACTTTTAATTTTAGTTTTGAGAACTTCTTATATGTCTATACTTGTCTATAGTTTTTATCTTTACAATGTATATTGTAATTTTTTTGACGGCTTTTTATATTTACTATTATTTGCTATTTGTTTCCCAGGGCACCTATTGATAAACACCTTCTGCTTACGCGGGTAACCTGTTAATCCCTGGTTAAATATGTTATTATGATTTTTATTATTATTATTATATATTATTATTATTAATTATTATAAAAGTTGCAGTGCAAACGTTTGTATGCTAAACGATAGCTAAAGCACAGTAGGGCGCTGTTGCGTAACCTAAGGGCCAACGGGAAATAAGAAACTTAAAAGAAAACTTATTATAGAAACTAATACATTGAAATGTCTTCTAAGTAGACCTTGAAGGAAAAAAAAATTTCAAATCTCCTTCTGTGAGATATCACGTTTAAAATACTTAGAAAATGCTACTACTAGTGTCTTATCCTATAGATGTCATTATTTTGAAGTGGCGGGCAATGTGTAAACTTGAAGCTAACACGGACTTCTGCATCTTTATCAAGTCTTCTTTACTATTCGTTCCACTAAAACCCTAACAGTTCTCTCAAGTCCTTTGGAGTATCCTGCCAGTACATCTAGAATGATGTTGTGCTGGTCTATGCGGTATCCTTTAAACTGTTGTTTTAGTTCCAGCCGCAAGGGGGCATACTTCTCTGTCTTCTCCTGGTTTTGCAGCTCTGTTGTCCACCCATGGACAACTCATCTCTAAGATGGTGACAATCTTCCGCTTGTGGTCCACAACTCTAGTATCTATCCGGTTGGCTCTCACTACCACGTGGTCTGCGGACAGCGGGACATCCCAAAAGGCTTGTGCATTGCGCTTTCGTAGACAGGTTTTTTGCTCGATCGGGGAGAACCAAGGCGGTACAGTGTCTACGAGTTCTAGGTCATGGAGCTTCTCAAAAAACAGAATCTTCAACACGCAATTATGCCTGTGGAGGTATTTGCTCTGCGCAAGCGCAGAACATCCAGCCAGAATATGTGCTACCGACTCTTGCGCTTTACCGCAGAGTCTGCATTGCACGTCACGCTTCCTAGCAGTTCTTGTATGTTATTATTATTATTATCATTATTATTAAAACATGCTTTTTTAGCTGTAGGAAAGGTGCTAATAATATTGCTGTCAAGAAACTTTTAGTGTGAATTTCTCGTGTGAAATTGGCAGGAAACCTAATTACCTTTGACCTCTTAAGGTAATTCCCTTGAAATTGTTCTACTATCAAACTTTTTTGGAAACTTGGCATAATTAACATTCATGATATGAACATTAAAAAAATGCAATAAAACAATGGGGTCACCGTGCTTGTTTACGCGTCAGCAGGCTCTTAAAATGTTTTTTTTTTTTTTTTTTTTAAAGTTTAATGTGATTTATTGGCTTCCTGCATTACAATGGATTACAAAAACGGTTACCTATATAGCTTAATGTACTTTACATCGGTTTCAGAAACACTGACAGTTAACATTTTCTTATACATGATTAAGTAATTGCATGTATGGTTTTACGCTTAAACTGGGAGGAGCATTAATTGTAGCTAATATCTAAAGCTTTCTATTCTGTACTTAAATAAAACTTTATTGACAAAGACAGAAAGTGAATAGCTTGGTTTTTCATCTTACTGGTGTATATGGTAGTATTTCATAAATAGGATTGTGTAATTAAATTTTTTCGGTATTTCTTTTTTCATATGGACCCGATGTGATACCAAATAGTTTCTCTTCAATTGTTGGAGCAAATTTGAGTTGTTGGCGGCGTTAAACCATTCAATTACGTTGTTTACGAAAATCTTTACGAATCGGCAGTTAAGAAAAGTATGGTCAATTGAATCCTTCTCACCACAGTAGAGACATTCATCGTCCATTTTAATACCATATCGATGAAGCTCCTTATTAGTAACTACAATCCTATGAATTAATTTAAACTGGAATTCTTTCAGTTTTGTCTCCTTACAGACGCTCTTTAGGCAGGTGAAAATTTTTTTCCAGGAATTTTCATCAAGTCTTATTATACTGTTCCACTTCATTGGGCCAGTCTGACTGACAGTGTGAATTTTCTGGTTTAGTAAACCGTAGAAGTCTCTAGTTTTGGCATTTTCCAATTTTATTTGTGTAGAGTCGTCTAACTCAAACAGGAAGTTATTTCTTATATAAGGTTCATTTGTCAAAGGCTCTGTATTTCTTGCTTTGATTACTAAGTATTTTGGGATTACGCTGGTAACTTGATAAAATTGGAGAAAATGCGTATTGCAGTTATACTTGTTATGAAATTCTTGGAAAGGACAGTAGCTGACCATTACTGTTCAGTAGGTCTCGGATGGACAAAATATTGTTGTCAAACCATTCTTTAATAAAAACAGGTCTTCCTCCGACGAGAATTTCCTTATTATTAAATAGGACCATATCTTGCATACCATCGTAGCTGTAGAGAATTTTTAGTTCATTGAAAAAAGTAAGAATATCTTTCTAAAACAGGGGGAGACCACTGTCCATATATTTTTACGTCATAATTACATCTCAATAGAAAGTTCAAAACCTCCAATTTTGCTAAGGTAATAATTTCGAATCGTTTTCCAATTACTTATTTCCGGGGTCAATAGCCTTGGGATCCAAGCGAGCCTCAGAGCTTTAACCATAGTTTCGATGTCTGTTATACGTATGGCCACCTTTTTCTCGATCTTGATAAAGCCCAGCTCTTTTGATTTTATCTCTTTTATTTTTCCATAGGAAGTTGAACACCTTTGTTTTAATTATCGGAGTTATTTCTTGAGGAACATTGAGGTTGGAGGCTGAATAAACGAGTTGTGATAGACCCAAGGATTTTATTATAAGTACTCTCCCAAATAGTGTAAGATCACGCGCCCTCCACATGTCAAGATTAGTTTGCAATTTCCGTAGTTTAAGGTTAAAATTCATTTGCTTATTTCCATTTTCATCGTATGAGACATAAATGCCTAAGATTTTAACCGGACTACGCGACCATTTCAATTGTAAAGGGCTATTTTTGTTTTTTTCCCATCTTCCCAGCCAGATCGCTTTTGTTTTTTTGAGGTTCAGTTTTAAGCCTGCCAGATTACCAAAGTTTTCTACTACCTCCACGGCTTTTTCGACAGAAGCCAAGTCCGCGCATAAGAAGTTTGTATCGTCTGCGTATTGACTCATTTTCAATTCGTTCCCTAATATTTTGATCCCTTTGATGTTGGGTTCCTGTCGAAGCTTGTTAGCCATTATCTCTGCTGAGAGAATGAACAGATACGGTGATAAAGGGCATCCCTGTCGGACACCTCTGGACGGTCTAAACCATTTTGTTAGAAAACCATAATTATTTAATGCAGCGCTTTCTATGTTCGTGTAAAAGGTGCAAACCCATTTTTTAATACTCGTTCCAAAATTGAAGACGTCCAGTGTTCTCATTATAAAAGGCCATTCTAGGGAGTCAAATGCTTTTCGGAAGTCCAGGGATACCAAAATTCCCGGGATGTTATGCGCCTTAGTGTACTCCATGGCATCGATTAATAGTCTTATATTTTCACCTATATAACGTCCTTTAATGAAACCCGTTTGGTCATGGTCAATTAACTTTGGCGGCGATGCCTCTAATCTTTTTGCTATTGCTTTGGATGCGATCTTGCAGTCCACGTTAAGAAGTGTAATTGGTCGCCAGTTCGATAAGTCCAACAAAGAGCCGTCCTCTTTTGGTATCAGAGTAATGACTCCTCTTCTTTGAGAAATGGTAAGCTCATTTGCCTTGTAAGCCTCGTTTAAACTTGCAATAAGATGGTGTCCAAGAAGTTCGAAAAACAAATGATAAAACCATCCTCACCCGGGGACTTATCTTTTTGAAAGGTCTCTAAAACCTTTTTACATTCTTCGTACGTTAAAAGACCTTCCATGTTATCTCGCTCTTCATCCGAAAGCCTGGGGAGAGACAAATCCCGAATATATTCATCGTAATCAACCTGTGTTGTGGTGTCTACAGACATATATAAGTTGTTATAATAATTCTCAATAGCGTCTAAGATCTGCATCTCATTTTTAATAATTGTTTCATCCTCCATTCGAAGCTCCGTTATTGTTTTTTTGATGTAATTCCTTTTCTCGAGATTAAAGAAATATTAACGTGGGGCGTTCGCCCATTTCGATCCATCTACATTTTGATCTAAAAACTGCTGCCATTCCCTTCTTCTCATATATTGATTGAAGTTCTGTTTTGAGGTTATCAAATTCTTTTAAGACCAGATCGATTTCAGAGGAGTGAAAGTTGTTACAAATGATATCGTCTAACACATCTAGTTGGCGTCTAATTTCCATCTCCCTACAGTGTGTTGATTTAGCAATATTTTTACTAAAAGAAATGGTTGCTGCTCTAATTTCCATCTTAAGCATTTCCCAAAAGAGCCGTTTGTTTACTGAATCAGAGTAATAAATGCAAGTTTGGGCGTAAGTTTCGCGGATTTTGTTGACGTATTCTTCATCATTCAAAAGAGAGTTGTTAAACTTCCAAAGTCCGGGTCCCCTGGGCGTTAGGTTTGTCCACGACAACGAAATGTAAATTGCTTTGTGGTCGGGTGCTATTGAGGAATAAATTTCACTTTTCTTTACGAATTGTTGTAGATGTTTAGCAATCAAAAAAAAAAAATCAATTTTTGACTTCATTTTTAGAGCTTTTGATTCATAGGAGTATTTGCGTAGCTTTGGGTGTTTTACTCTTTGAACATCTATAAGGTCAAAAATGTCCATAGTAGTCAGGACAAGATTTCTATAAGAAAAG
>NC_090880.1:27315274-27347774 GCF_036669935.1 Montipora foliosa
ATAGTGTGGACGCGGACCGATCGATGCGTTTTCGATGACACCGAAACCGGTCCTAAGAAAAAGCGACAGCTGCAGCAACGACAACGCGACGAAACAATTATATCGTTGGTGACATTGGTTAAAAGAAGAGGAGTGATGTGCTGCACGTATCTCAGCACATACTTTTGCACCGGTATTCGGCTTAACAACGGCGTGAAATGTTTTGAAGTCTCGACAACCTGGGTGCACAAATCTGAACCGTGGGCTTTTTTCACAAGGCGACCATTTTGGTTTCCCGAGGGACTGAAAACGCGGCTCGGCGAACGAAATGTATTGTTTTTTATTACACATAACATGAGAATATTTTATTCCATAAAGCTTATTTGTAGAAATCTACACGCTTTATTTTCACATTTTAAAAAAGCCTATACAGCCAATCAGAATGGCGTACAGCTCTTTCACGTGTTCAAGTATAACCAACCAACGATAGCGTAAAGGCCTTTCCAAACCACTCGCGCATCTCGTGTAAATCGTACTTTGTTGTTGAACCAGACAGTGACTAAATGAGACTTTATGATCCTATTTATTGATATCTTACTTAGATTTAAAAAAAACTCATGTAAGCGCATTTTCCGTTCAGGACTTTATTTCCTTGATGTGCATCTACTGCGATATTTTCCGTTGCTATTAAATTTGCATTTGGTTCTATTGTTAGTGAGCTTTTTTTTCTAATTTGCGTTCAGAAAACTATTTCAATGAAGATTCTCGTCTTATGTGTAATAAACAGCTCACGACATAGACAGTGCTTTGTACGGGGTTTTATTCACGACTTGTTTGTATCAAAAACCCTCAGTCGCTCGTACCTCGCCCGTTCGGGTTTTTGACACAAACAACTCGTGAATAAAACCCCGTACGCCGCACTTTCTATGTCGTAAACTATATTGACCAGAACGGCCGCCAGATGACAAAGGTCCATTGATTTTCTATTTTTACTCTAAAACTACTCGTACCAAATTTATTTTTTAGGATAATTCGCCCACATTGTGCGACATGAAAGAGATGAAATTATAACAAATAACTGTGCAAAGATATTTTTTGAGGTGGCGTTTTCGTTGACTTGGCCGTCGCAGATCTGAAAGTCCCTAAGACACTCCATGAGATATCTCGGCCCCTTGTTGTAGTCAAAACTGGCCCAGTAATGAAAGAAATGTAGACACAACACCAGCTGTACCGCATGCCATTCACGTAAAACGTAGAATAACGTTGTCACGAAATTTCGTGCTGGCAGCCACGTATTAAAAATGACTAAATTTTACAAAGCTGACGATTCGCAGGTTACCCTCTTGTAATATCTGCTCCAGAAGAAGGAATGACCAACACTTGAAAAGTCCGCATTTTACTTTGTACAATTCGGGTTATACTGCCAAATTCTCGTGTTTCAAACAGCCATCGGCAGGAGCCCATCAAGGTCGGCGAAGCACCAGATGTTCTTTGAAGAACGTCGGAACCCACCCTGCTAGCAGGGCCTTTCTTTTGCTTGCTCGATTTTGGCGTTCTTGAGAAAGAGCCTGAATCGAGTAAGATCTTTATTACTCATGCGCAGTAAGCGGATGAGGTATAAAATGCCCTCCGTCACCCTCCGTTTCTTGTTTTCCGTGTTACATTAGTGCATGGAAATTTATGTTTGCATACATTTACATACATGACTGTAACTTTACGTGGGGTGGGGGGTAGGGGATTATTCAAAACAATTAATAGATGCTGAAAGATGTATTGTTGAGTCAGAAAAATTAATAGAAAGACTTGAAAAGAAGTATTAGAGTCTTAAAATGTATGTATGCTTGGAATATCAGTCCATTTTGCATGACAAAATAAACAGTACGTGTTTGAAGAAATCAACCATCCCTCCCATGTTTCAAGCCCTTAAGTAGATTTGCCACAATTCCACCTCACGAGAATCCCGGGAGAAAATGTTTTGGCGAGCGAAGCGTGATTTTTCGGACGCGAATCTACACGAGACGAAGGACTTTTGAAAGTCTACCCCTTAAGATGTGTCATTTTCTCTTGGATGTGCATGGTCGCGGCCGAATCATCGCATCTTGACTGTTGAAACTTTGTGATTGTAGTCGCGGTCGTACGGCCCGGGTCGTACGGATCGAGCTGTTAGAATAAATCTTTTTCGATTGTGGAGCCAAAGGTAAGTTGTTGACATTAAAGACAAAATGATATATATTTTTTCTAATTTGCTTTACAAATAAACACTTTGCACGAGAGCGGGGATCGACATAAAGGTCATTCAAACTGATCTCCATCAACATGCCGGTCATCTCAGGTCCTAGTGATCTTTGAGAACCTTTAATTAATAGAGCAGCTTTGACCGAAACTGAGAATACCTGAGAAAAACTGATCCGACTTTTAGCAATCTGAACTGTTCTTAGAACTACTGTTATTGACGGTATGGGCATGCGACGAAGTCAAAATGGGGAATTCTTTCAACAATACAGACTAGTCGTTGATATCCATTGATGGCAAAGGAATTTGATGGCAAAGGAGGTTGATGGCAAAGGAATTTAGAGGATGCTTCAAGGGGAAATTCTGGTTTTCTGTCTTACTTTTGTTTTACTTTATAGAGGCCATTTATTTGCCAGTATTGAAAAGTTTGGTTCACATTTATGAAATGTAACAAATTAATCATCTGTGGCTTTACAAAGATCTATTTGTATCGCTTTTACATTCCTGTGTTAATTCGAGTCGCAAATGACGTACAAACAACCCAGGTCCAGGAATTGTTGATCCAACTAAAACTATTGCCGCACCATACAGTCAAGGCAAATTATTATGTTGAAGTATTTGGTACGGCAAATACAGGCACACAACGTGTGGCAATGTCTCTGTCGGCACTTATTTAAAATTTCAGGAATCCAATAACCTCTTCAGCCGACTTGGCTCAAATTATAAACATTGGGAATAATATGTATTCAGCTTTGTCATAATCATGCAAACAGGGACTCCTATTTTTGACAGATTTGCCTGTTATGGTTATAACTTATAAGCTACATTAATTATCAGTTGACATACAGTGATAGTTTTAGTGGTTTGCTAAATAGTGCACGTCCTATAATTTCAGACTTTCCTTATGTTATATCAATGTTAGCTGCCTTTGATTCTTTGCTCATGGATAATTGTCATGCATATATTTTAACACTTGAACTTTACACAGTAGCAATATACTGTCTGCCTAATGGGAGGTGTAAAATTTTTTACTCTCATGGCAGAGATTTATTAGGTATGGGACCCATTTGCAACATGTACTTCAATTGAAATAGATTCATTAATGAATTTGGTACAACATTTTCAGAATATATGTGCACAAACATCTGTTACTTGTGAGATTAAAATGTATTAACATTATTAAAATGTAAAGCAGCAGTGGAAGCATTGTTCATTCATTATATGTTCGAAACCAAAATTTTAGACCCTAGGAGCACTTAAATGATGTTTATCTTTGTTCTTGCAAAGAATGTTCTGCTGCGTCATTTTATTCTATTTGTTTTTCCACCTCAAAAGTATTGTAACTATTGCACCTCTCAAACAGTTAATAGTATCATTGAGAATGGAAGAGCAATTTATCAGAAATTAATGTTACTCCAGCAAAATATGTTTTTATTTCTGATTTTCTAAAGAAATTAGACGTAGGCCGCTGGCCATGTAAAAGGTATTCATAGAGCAAGATGTCAGGGAGATTTATCTTGTAATGTGGTTCCCAGTAAACAACAGCTTAAAACTGCCATTCTGGATAATAAGGAAAGCTGCACAGGCTTTTTGATGTGAATTTCTAGCTACTGCATTAGTTGTGTTTTCCAATGGTATGCAGAGCAAAAGATTAGTTACCACGTTTTTGTATACAATGGTTCTGAAAAAATGTAACAAGAGTATTTTCAAATGTAGATTCTGTTATTGATCTCTATTGTTCTATTATTCAAAGTAAATTTAATTGTTTTGAAACAAACTATGAGGTTGCATTTCTTAGATGTTTATGTGAATTATCAAATATAGAAAGGAAACAAAAAATAAGAAAGCATAAATCTACTTCGGAAATTGCAGCAAACTGGAAGAAAGAGGAGAGAAATTTACAGCTCAATGGACCCAGAGAAAAAATAAGAACTTCCTTGAAATTGGTTTGAAAAGTACAGGTCTATGGACCCTTCGAAAAAAAACAGACTCTTTCAAATAAAGATGAAAAGTATAGGTCAATGAACTCACACGATAAAGGGCAACTTCTCTCAAATAGATTCTTGTAACACCTATATACCTTTTTTTGTGGTGCACAATAAAGTTGTTATTATTATTATTATTATTATTATTATTATTATTATTATTATTGTTATTGTTATTAAACTGTCAACAAAAGTACAAATAACCTGGCAGCGCATGAGCTCTTGTTGAATATGCGCTGCATGTTGCCAGGATACAGTCTCGAACCCAAGCCTAATATGCCAGATCTCGCCGCCATCTTGGTTTTTCATGGTATAGCGGGCTCAATTATAACCATCGGTTTTGCCACTAAACGGACGCTTGCACTGGAAAAACTGGTTTGACGAGAGAAAACAAGATTGACTAGTCCAGAAACTCTGGCTGCGGTGGCTTCAACGAGTTGACGCGATTCGGGCAGAGCCATTTTTTATCGTCCTCAGTAAAGAAAAAGACAAAAGGAGGCTCTGCTCGCAGGGTGGTGGGAACCCTACTATCAATTTTCATTTTTCTCTTCTTCAAACATACCATTATCAATCCTAATTAGTTGTTACATATTTTACTTGACGACTCAGAATAATCGCGAAATGACTTCCATAACGCTAAGTTTCATATTCTATTGCCGCGTTCTGCTCAAACGCCTTGTGCCGGACTTTGACCTAAGCTTTATGAATCTGAATCAAAATTTACTAGCGCCCTGTAATAAAAATACTCTACAATTGTGAGACTTTTGAAATTGTTCTTTGTCGACACAGGAATGAATTTTGACGTGATATCTCTACTCATTTACTTGGTGTTGAGGTCAGAATTTGCGAGTTCTTGCTCAGCAACTTACTCTGTGCAAGGACAAGTTCTTCGAAACCACACCATCAAGACAGAGACCGCAGACAAAATAGAAGATTGTATCTTGCGTTGCATGGCATATCCCGGATGTACAAGCAGCAACTTTTATCGCATGGACAAACGCTGTGAACTGAGTGACAAGACGCATGCGTCTCACCCAGAAGACATGAGCAGCAATCCATATACCGTATATATGGTGAACACTTTCCGACCTATACCTTGCAAAACTCAACGCGAATGTGGTATGGGCTTGCTGTGCACACCGTCTCTGATTTGCGAAGGTATGTCATGCCCAAAAATGAAGTAATGTGGACTTTAAGATAAATAGGACAGCAATGTCGATGAAATGTCACCTTCAAAGATAACTTTGCACTATGGTAAGTCTTTCGCGAATCACGTCACGTGATTCAATGTGGGCGAATTATCCTAAAAGTAAATTGATACGAGCGCCGGATTTCAGAGTAAGAATAGTGTGTGCTTAAGGTTCATTTGTTATGCTCAAGTTGTCAAAGCCTCATTTCATGTCGTTCTTATGTAAAGTACCACAAAAATATGAGATAAAATGGGTGCCTCACGTGCAGCACAATTAATTTTCCTCGCTCAACCAACGATATTGTTATTTTGAGGCTCGTTCGCCGCCTAATATATCAAACGACTGACTTGATGGACATTAACCGACAGACCGCGTAATGATTAAGCTTAAGTGGATTACAGTAACAATTTGAGAGGCTAATCAAAGTGTACGTGATGACGTAATTGTTAGGTTCGCAAGTGCGTTCGGGAAATTTGATGCTTGTCGGCATCTTAATATTTGTGTGGAGTGTTCAGAATCTGATGTAATCTTCGGGAAGGTTAAGGTTATCGGATTTGTTCCTTAAGAGAATCGAGTGTATGAAGCTTGAGTAAATACATTCCATTGAATATTCGTGTACCCCAACTGAACTGAAACAACTATACAGGAAGCCTAAAAGACCATAGTCATAAGAAAGTTGCCGCATTCTTATGCTTTGCGTTTTACCAAGAGGTCTAGAGAACAGGAGAGACATGTTAACTTTTAATAAGAAACAACGATTTTCAATGTTGCGGAGCAACATGTTTCGGCAGAAACTCCAGCCTTCCTCAGTGCAAGTGTTACTTGAGAGAAAAATCGGAATATAAATATCTGACAAATGTTAATGAGTACAAATACAACATAAAAATGTATAAAGCGAGCAAATTACAGAGGTAGGCTTGAATAAACAGGTTGAAGTTGTTGATTAAGGAAAGGGTTTTCTCACAGGATGTGAGTTCGAGTTCCAGCTAGCGATTGCTTTCACGTAATTGATCATGCTGACACACGCGACTTTCCAGCTCAAGGTTACCGTGAAGTCCTTAAAATTTGTTATCACTCTAACCACAGAATGCCGCAGTCATCCGCTTGGAATGGAAAGTAGGGCAATACCGAACTCAGCGGTGACGGCTTCTTCAACATGGGGAGCCGCACATGAACCCTGGCAAGCCAGGCTCAACAATGCGCCAAAAAGTCAAAGTACTGGCTCTTGGTCAGCAGGAACAAATGCCGTTGGACAGTGGTTGCAAATTGACCTTGGCAAGGAGACAGTATTGACGAAAATAGCCACACAGAGCAGGCCTGGTGATGGTCAGCGGGTATCTTCTTACAAAATTCTGTTCAGCTTGGACGGAGCAAACTGGAATGCGTATCGAAGCGATGATTCTGAAAAGGTAAATGTCGTTTGAAAAGATTGTCCTCAAGACCATTAGTAGAGAAATAAGTAACTTATTCAGGAAAACATTGCTAGAGGAAAGAAAGTTTAAAATACAGTACTGAGATAAAAAAAGGGACCACTACGATGGCGGTTTCGCTGTTTTTAGGTCGTAAAAGGGTCAAACGAAAAACTAAGAACTGTACATGAGTAGCTCACACTTACAACATTCCTAACAACTCGCACTTATATCTATGTAGTAAAGGAGCGGAAAAGGAGTTGGGAGGGGGGGGGGGGGGGAACTGGTGATATAGCCATATCACTTTTGGCAGAACAATGATTCCCACCTTCGTATTTTCCGGCTTGGCCAAATTTCCGTTTCGCCGTATGGTTTTCGCATTGTCTGTGCATGGGTGGCAATTTCTTAACCGCATGAGAAAAAGATGTCCAAAGTTTTTAAATTTCAATCCATTGTTTATCGTTAACAATTTAACTGTGGATGACAAAAAATACTCTCACTCTGTTTACAAGGTTAAGTGATCACAAGACGTTTATACTATTCCTTAATTTTTTTTTCGGGAATTGGAAAGAATGAGTGAATGACAAAGCAAGCCCCCCGATAAAACTTGTTGTTTCATCTTTACAGCTCGACCACGCATATATAGTGGTTCGCTGTGACGTCAGAATCTACCAAAAGACAGACATATTTAAGCAATAGAGGACGTTTTCCGTGTTTCCATAGCCTCATTTAAACACGAGGGGAAGTTGGGAGAATTCGAGACAGTTATGCATACCCAAGACGCAGTCGAGTGTCCAAGACGCAGTCGAGGGTTTGCATAACTGTCGAGAATTCTCCCAACTGCCCCGAGTGTTTAGATGTGGCTATGGAAACGCGGAAAAATGTCCTGTATTGCTTTTATATATGATTTCTCAAAGATAAGTCGACAAATGAAGGAAAATGCTGGGTTTTTTCTTCTAGATTGAAACAGATTTTCTTGATACACGCTCTTATTTTCCTAACATCCAATCAAAACGGGCGCCTAAGAACCAATGCGAGTGCGCGTACTATCCTAATTATTTTATAAAATATAGTAGCAGGGCACTACTGGGACATAATTGACATAGCTAAATATTATTTTTCAGGTTTTTATGGGAAATTCAGACATTGGAACAATTGTCTCGCACAAGTTGGTGCCAAGAATTACGAGCAGATATGTTCGCTTTTATGTAATGTCGTGGCATAACCACATATCCATGAGAGTTGAGCTGTATGGCTGTGCTATTAACGGACCATGACTTTTCATTAAATTGCAACCTCACTCTAGTGAACGAAAATCTGTAAATAACCTACCACTCATTGTATGGAGGTTAAGCCGTGTTCTTTGTCTGTCTTTCGTAAGAATTTAGTCAAGTTTTATAGTAGTAAATCGTACGTTATATTATAGAAGTAAATTCTACCCTAAAAGGGGAAGCAGCGCTGGCGCAGTGGTGAGAGCATTTGCCTTTCACCGTATTCGACGTCATATGTGGATTGAGTTTGATGGTTCTTTACTCTGCTCCGAGAGGTTTTTCTCCGGGTACTCCGGTTTTCCCCTTGCTCCGAGGGGTTTTTCTCCGGGTACTCCGGTTTTCCCCTTGCTCCGAGGGGTTTTTCTCCGGGTACTCCGGTTTTCCCCTCTCCTTGAAAACCAACCTTTGATTTCATTTGATTTCAGTTTATTTGTAGTCTCCCAAATTAGTAGAGCACTCGGATAAATAACCTTGAGACTTAAATAAAGTGATTATATTCATTATCATTCTTTCATAACATATTTCAAATGGCTGAGATGGAACTTGTGTATGATTATTAACCCCGGTGGATCAGATGAAGAGATTATAGTTTTCCGATGGTGACCCGAGGATACTCGGAGCACTCGCATTTTTCCGAGTATCCCCAAGTCACCATCGGAAAAAAACAGTATCATCTCTTCAATATATTTAAAGTGACCCTGTGATCAAACAATCAATTCTTATTTTTCTTTGGATTTCGAAACTATGTTAACTAAACACTAAGCGAACAAAGTTTTTAGCTTTCATTTAAAAAAGACTCCCGTTTATTTTAACTGGAATTTTACAATTTTTAAATTGTAAAATTACGATCTGGACAGAGCTGGATCGAGGAAATGACGTCAAAGGCTCACTAGTTTAACTTGATGCAATGCGTGTGTACGCCGCAGAATTAATATACAACACGGGAGTTTTGGGCTTTCAGACTTTTAAAATGGCGTTTTGCATATATAATTAAGCTGCATTCACACGCTGAAATTTTAAGCTAGTGAGCCTTTGACGTCACTTTTCCCTGGATCCAGCCCTCTGAGGTCCAATCGGTCACTTTTGGACGTGAATAATGGCGGACCATGAAATCTGAAACTTACACTCAAAGTAAACGGCCTTTGGATAAAAGTCAAAGCGCAAAATTTAGCCAGGCAGGTGTTAAGCAAACAAACTTTCAAAATCTGGAGAAAAAAACTGAGGTGAATTTTTGATCACAGGGGCACTTAAAATTATCGGTTTTATCTATATAAATTTGCGCGTTAAAAATGTTTTCGAGATTGTGTATACCCACTTCAAAAAACTGACTGGCTATCCAGCTTTTATTTAAATAAGAATATAATTAATTATTATAGTTTTATAATCTATTAGAGTGTTCATCGTGGCTTGTTAAGCCCATGAGTAGGAGCTTTCCTCTCCCATAACCTCCCCTACTAGTCACCTTTTGCACGTATCTTTCTTTTTCTGGACCACACGAGTCCTTGGGATCTGCGCGCACTGTTTAGAATGGCCAATCAGAATGAAGTTATTATTAAACGAAGACAAAAATAGCAGAAACATTGTATGCAAATTGCTGTAAAATGATGTAAATGTGAGTTTCCTACAGAAGGGTTAGTTCTAAAATTAGACAGATACACGCAAAGTTTGGCCCAGGGATAGAGTGCAGAGTGAGGCTCCTGGTCAGCGGCCTCAGCAAACATTGAATCCTGTTTTCAAGGGAACTCAAAATCATTAGACTCTTTCATGAATGAAATGTATTGTAAAATCTGATTAAATGAAATGAAATTCAAATAGATAACCGAAGATGGTCACACAAAAAAAGACAACGATCAGATATCAATCGAAACGCAGAGTGAACTTCTCAGTTTTAACGGCAAATTCTTAATTTGGGTCACATGTTGTCTGAGAGAAATAACACAAGAACACTTTCGAATCGTGTGACATTTGTTGAGCCCGCGGACCATTGGGACACTGTCTAAGCAGAATATGTAGTTCATGTGTCTCTTAATATAGCGTATCCAGTATTATGAAGAAATACCCCTGCATAAGTTCCCTCGCGCATCCTGGTATACCGCTATATACCCATGTAAAAGCCTATTTTATCTGTCACAACACTGATAGAGGTGATTGTATGTGACGACGCATGGGATCTGAAGAGGAAATCGAAGCGTCCCAAATACCCATCAAATCACTCAGGACAACGCAGATAATAGTGGGTGGGTGAACTTTGTTTATGTGGCTGTCCATAAAATGAATTTTCGAAAAGAAACATCGCGATTTGAAGTTTTTATGGAACATTTTCCTCGATCAGTTGAATCGGCCGTTACAACTGTCTCAAAATAACGTGACGTCACGCGCTCTCGCATACTCAGGGTTGTCTGCCATTTGGTGGGCTCCTGAGAATTCAGAGTGTTCAGCCTTGGTATTTTATTATAACCGTTGACGACTCAATTCGCGTCGAATCTGGAAAAAAACCACACAGGAAGGAAGCGATCCACAATGGCAATAAGGTTAGGCTTTTTATTGAGAGTTTTTTCGTAAAATTATCTTCTCAGGTCTTTTATCGGGATTCCCATGCAAATCCTTATATTTTTGTTGGCTTTACCTCACACTGAGCTTGGGGCGCCTGTGATATAACATTTTCCAGGAGTATCGAATTCGCTTCCAAGGAAAAAATGAAGATTACAACTGGAAAATTACTTGCTTGGTTCCATGATAGGGAGACTGACAAAGCACAGACACAATGCTTCATATCGTCCAATTTTAGTCTCTTTTGAATTGATTAAAACAAGTTCATTCGTGACAAGTGTGTATAGTTTTATTAGGCTACTGTTGTGACACTAAAACGATAGCTATCACATGATCATCGGTCTTGTGCGAGTGATATCCGTGGTAGCAACATAGGCCCGCTTTTCGGGCCCGAAAGTTTTCGGGACTTTCCTGGGAAGGATTCGAACCGACGACCTCCGTAACACAGTTGCTTAATTAAAAGCCCGATTAAGCTAATCGTAGATTATTACGGTTTCAAAGATTGACTTATACTTTTGTTTTTCTTTAGCCTAAAATTACATAGTTAAGGGTTTTTTGACGGAGAAAAATTCATACCTCGTTTGGTACGCAATCGCGGATTAGTGTTAATGGACTTTTCAATTTGAACAAGTGGGCTAAATGCTTTTGTCTGTCATAAGAGGAGGCAGTGTGACCGAGTGGCCGAGTGGTTAGGGCCCGTGCCTTGAGATCCAGAGATCCTGGGTTGAAAACCGCGTTCTGACCACTCACTGAATTTGTTTCCGGTAGTACTTGGCTCAATTTCCTGGCGCAGTTGTAAAATAGCCAACTGGTTTGCCTCCCGCCAGTTGGGATTCTTAACAATTGTGTCTATTCAATGCTCAGAGATATTAGCCACTAGCTGCTCTGAAATCCGAGGGTAAACAAAGTTGCATTATTATTATTATTATTATTATTATTATTATTATTATTTCCTATTGGGATAAACTGTTTCAACCAAAACCCGTGGCAGGGATGGCAGACAAGTTAGCGCACTTGCAAGAGCACTTGCCCCCCACAGGAGCCCATATGGTACATTTATTATGATTCTTGCCCCCCCCCCCCCCCCACCCCACCTCCCATGGTGACCCGGGTGCGACGCCCAGCGTCACATGTGGGTTTTCTATTCTGCTTCGTGAGGTTTTTCTCCGGTTACTCAGGTTTTCCTCTCTCCTCAAAAACCAACCGACGTTCTTAACCCTGTGCAGTCTCCGCCAACAAGCGCCCCGGGACAGCGCTAAATGAACCATATTCCGGTCATTCCGTTCATTCTGCTATCCATAATCGGGAGCAGAATATTCCGAAAACGGAGTAGGACCCAAAAGAACATGAGTACCGTCTATTCCGTGTATTCCTATTTCGGAATCGTACCAAAGGAACGCGCCCTAATTATTGTTCCGTTTTTATTACCGTATCTTTACTTGCAAGAGCACTCCAGTGAAACGTGGTCTCGATTATTTATGGATTGGGTGGGGCTCGATGCCCGTCACACCTTTTCTTAGGTCTTTGAAGAGCCAGTCTGAGTTAGGTTGCCTTTTAAACTGTTGTAACGTGCTCCTTACAGTTTTAAGATTTCTGATGGTTTGTTGTACTGCACAAACCTCAATGAGATCAATGTAAAACCCAAGTGAAATACAATGGAACCTCCATTAAGCAGCCACCTATTAAGGGGCCACCCTCTATTAAACGGCCAGTAATCAAAGTCCCGAAATAATGGCAGAATAATATTGTAAATCAAACTTCTATTAAGCGGTCAACTCTATTAAGCGCCCGCGGCCACCTTTTGGCTAGACACGCGTGGGAAAGGGAAGCGTTGCGTGACTCCGGCCCGAGCGGCTGCGAAGGAGACTACCTTTTGCCCGTCCCGATGAGAGTTTTCCTAATGTTTTCACCTCTATTACACTTAGTTTGACTTTTCAGCAGTAGACTTCCTTGCACATTATTTATAAATTAATCATGAACCCGTAATGCAACGTTTTAGGTACAGACATTACCTCCTCTTTAGGTTAAAAATCAAATCAAGGAGGGATTACGATTTTTCAAACGTTGGCCGTGTAGCACTTTCATTTCAACAGACTTACCTGGTTAGAGTGTAATGTGAAGTGCTAAGTATCTACCCCATTTGAACCATGTGAGCGTTAGCCCTACTGATGCAAATGGGCCGACACAAGGACGTACAGAGAAAAACTCTGACCAGGGTGGGAATTGAACTCATGTAATCCCTCCTTGTACTTGTACATGTTCATTGCCGTGACTTTAACATCGTCAGTTCCCACAACTTGTTCCCGTCTGACCCTGTAGCTCAGTCGGTAGAGCAGCGGTAATTCAACCCGAAGGTCGTGGGTTCAATTCCCACCCTGGTCAGAGTTTTCTCTGTCCTTGTGTGGGCCTATTTCCATCAGTAAGGCTAACGCTCACATGGTTCATATGGGGTAGATACTTAGCACTTCACAATACACTCTAATCAGTTAAGTCTGTAAAAATCAACTCAGTTTACGCCATAGTTTAGATTGTTCATATTAAGTTTGGAGAACCTTATCTCAACATTTTCAGGAGAAATTGTTTTTTCAAACAGTACTGTGTTTTTGTTCTGTATTAGAGCTCTCTTGTGTAAAAGTTGTCACAAGCCTCTAAAGGTGTTTGTTTCAGAATAAGGTGACGTTTCTACTGACGATTTTGCTAATTTCTGACGAAACTCTATTAAGCGGCCACTGGTCCACCCAACAGAGGTTTCACTGTAGATCGTACTTAAAGAAAGAATATGCTAATGTCGGCACATGTTTCATGACAAATGATGGGCACGTGTTTGACAAGTAGGTATAAAAAATGCTTTAATAGTACTTGGGAGTAAGTTGTTAGTTGTTAGCGATTGCTGTTGTAACAGAAGCACAGTCGAGGAATAAAGAAGAGTCAACCAAGAGTGTTAGAGTTGATTTCTGTTCCCCCAAAACGTTTTCTCTAACAACATCCGGCCTCAAATCTAATGACACTGGTTTGACACTTTTAAAACTGAAATATTAAAGTGCCATTCTCTTTGGAATCCGTCTCATCAGTTCCTGTGAAAGAGAATTAACCTCTTTAAACAGGCTTTCTTACTTCTTCTCATTAATAATTGACTGAAAATAAATCAACATTTTTATACTGTTTACTTAAAACTGCGAATAGATAAAACATCTGGAGCAATGTTGGCATACAGTTGTTGCCATTTGAGCGGTTTGACAAATCTTCAGATCAGTTTTGTGTAAAAACTTCCCTGCCAGGCCTTTCTGTTGCTGATTATAACAAAGTAAGCTGTTTGTTGATTCCTTTTAAGATTTACTTATACCAACCTGTAAATCGAGAGTACACTTAGAGTTTATGTTTTTTATGAGACTAGTGCTTCCTAGTTGATAATGTGTTTTTACGGTGATGCATGCACCATAAAAGATAGGCGGTTCGTCACATTTTCAGAAAGAGCAGTTTCATCAGTTGTATATTTTCATCATCGTTTCTAATCAATAGAGTAACAATCCACTTAAACCCATTCACAGTTTTCCCCGAGTTTTCATTTTGTAATGCGAAAACGTGATGAGTTATTAATTTTTCAGTGGCCGTCTCACCACAACAGAAGTTTGTTGAACTAGCCGGGCTATACCCAAAGATTATTAGGTTGTGAATCAATTGGCTGAGTTTTTCAATTTCGGCACCAAGTAATTAACGGTTATGCACGAAATTTAACGTTAACAACTTTTCGGAGTCCGGTCATGAAACCATCATCAAGCAATGCAAACGAGTGAAATTTATACGGACACAACTATAACATACATGTAATTTTGTCAGAGGAGATCTGCCTGAATATTTAGGTAGTCGTATTTCTCCATGAATATCATTTCATGAATCAAGCAAATGAGATTTTTGTTTTAGTTTTCTCGAACACTAAACTAAGCTCATAGATTTTAGATCATTAAGCACAACTTAAAGGCATGTTTGTTCTTTACAAATGCTAAAGGACAGTTTTTTGCACGCTATTTGACAACGCTCACGGTGGCGATGTCTTGTGGTATTTATTACTGACCAACAAAGCTCGCATCCTAAAAACTACGTTTGAATTTATCCACAAGCTCATCTTCAATAGAGGAAGTTTAATCGATTAAAGAAAGAGCTTTCGGTGAACATATCTCAAGCACGGAGAATTCCCTCAAGTAGCACCTTATGAAGAAGTGCAATTTTGAGGTTCTCCCAGAGGAAACAAGAGAACGTAGCTAAAATTTTATAAACTAAGGAACAGGGGAACAAAGACAAATATCTTAGGAAACAAGGGAACATAAGCCATTTCAGGGATCAAAAAGCTGAAAACAATTTTGAAAGTACTTTCGGGAACAAGGGAACACAAGCAAATCTTTAAAGGAACAAACATCCCCCCTCGGGGCCCTCAATTTTAATTAATTCAATACACGAAATAAAAGAAGGTTAACCGGTTCCTAAGTAACCTTGGGACCATCTTTACCAGAAACGATTCAAGACCATATAACCTTCGAAACTTGGACTTTGATCAGTATTCTAACTTACAATTAGGAGTTTAAGAAAAGACGACAGCTACGACAACGATAACGCCATAGAACAGTTATATATGATTGGTTAAAGGTGGACAAATAATCTTGCTGCAGGTGCAGCAAGCATTTTAGAACACATTTTCCGGTACTTTGCATAACAACGGCGTTATGTTTAACGCTGGATAGCTTGTGGGGTCGTGCACAAATGAAATCATATCAAATTAAATACTTTTGTCCTTTGGTCTAAAGGTGTTTGTTTCAGAATAAGGTGACGTTTCTACTGAAGATTTTGCTAATTTCTGACGAAACCCTATTAATTAAGCGGCCACTGGGCCACCTATAACAGAGGTTTCACTGTAGATCGTACTCAAAGAAAGAATATGCTAATGTCGGCACATGCTTCATGACAAATCGGATGGGCAGGAGCTTGACAGGTAGGTATAAAAAAGGCTTTAATAGTACTTGGGAGTAAGTTGTTAGTTGTTAGCGATTGCTGTTGTAACAGAAGCACAGTCGAGGAATAAAGAAGAGTCAACCAAGAGTGTTAGAGTTGATTTCTGTTCCCCCAAAACGTTTTCTCTAACAACATCCGGCTTCAAATCTAATGACACTGGTTTGACACTTTTAAAATGAAATATTAAAGTGCCATTCTCTTTGGACTCCGTCTCATCAATTCCTGTGAAAGAGAATTAACCTCTTTGAACAGGCTTTCTTACTTCTTCTCATTAATAATTGACTGAAAATAAATCAACATTTTTATACTGTTTACTTAAAACTGCGAATTTAGATAAAACATCTGGAGCAACATTGGCATACAGTTGTTGCCATTTGAGCGGTTTGACAAATCTTCAGATAAGTTTTGCGTAAAAACTTCTCTGCCAGGCCTTTCTGTTGCTGATTATAACAAAGTAAGCTGTTTGTTGATTCCTTTTAAGATTTACTTATACCAACCTGTAAATCGAGAGTACACTTAGAGTTTATGTTTTTTATGAGACTAGTGCTTCCTAGTTGATAATGTGTTTTTACGGTGATGCACCATAAAAGATAGGCGGTTCGTCACATTTTCAGAAAGAGCAGTTTCATCAGTAGTATATTTTCATCATCGTTTCTAATCAATAGAGTAACAATCCACTTAAACCCTTTCACAGTTTTCCCCGAGTTTTCATTTTGTAATGCGAAAACGTGATGAGTTATTAATTTTTCAGTGGCCGTCTCACCACAACAGAAGTTTGTTGAACTAGCCGGGCTATACCCAAAGATCATTAGGTTGTGAATCAATTGGCTGAGTTTTTCAATTTCGGCACCAAGTAATTAATGGTTATGCACGAAATTTAACGTTAACAACTTTTCGGAGTCCGGTCATGAAACCATTATCAAGCAATGCAAACGAGTGAAATTTATACGGACATTTATGAAATAACATACATAGAATTTTGTCAGAGGGGATCTGCCTGAACATTTAGGGTAGTCGTATTTCGCCATGAATATCATTTCAAGAATCAAGCAAATGAGACTTCTGTTTTAGTTTTCTGGAACACTAAACTAAGCTCATAGATTTTAGATTATCAAGCACAAATTAAAGGCATGTTTGTTCTTTACGAATGCTAAAGGACAGTTTTTTGCGCTCTATTTGGCAACGCTCACGGTGGAGATGTCTTGTGGTATTTATTACTGACCAACAAAGCTCGCATCCTAAAAACTACGTTTGAATTTATCCACAAGCTCATCTTCAATAGATGAAGTTTAATCGATTATAGAAAGACCTTTCGGTGAACGTATCTCAAGCACGGAGAATTCCCTCAAGTAGCACCTTCTGAAGAAGTGCAATTTTGAGATTCTTCCGGAGGGAACAAGAGAACATAGCTAAAATTTTATAAACTAAGGAACAGGGGAACAAAGACAAATATCTTAGGAAACAAGGGAACATAAGCCATTTCAGGGATTAAAAAGCTGAAAACAATTTTGGAAGTTCTTTCGGAAACAAGGGAACACAAGCAAATCTTTAAAGGAACAAACACCCCCCTCGGGGCCCTCAATTTTAATTAATTCAATACCCGAAATAAAAGAAGGTTAACCGGTTCCTAAGTAACCTTGGGACCATCTTTACCAGAAACGATTCAAGACCATATAACCTTCGAAACTTGGACTTTGATCAGTATTCTAACTTACAATTAGGAGTTTAAGAAAAGACGACAGCTACGGCAACGATAACGCCATAGAACAGTTATATATGATTGGTTAAAGGTGAAAAAATAATCTTGCTGCAGGTGCAGCAAGCATTTTAGCACATATTTTCCGGTACTTTGCATAACAACGGCGTTATGTTATGTTTAACGCTGGATAGCTTGTGGGGTCGTGCACAAATGAAATCATATCAAATTAAATATTTTTGTCCTTTGGCCATTTCAATTTTAGCAGGAAATTAAGGACCGTGCTTACTATTGTTATTGCGCATATGTTCTGCGCGTCTCGGAATACTCGGATTTCCTATCGGCTGTGCTTATTTCATACAGGGATATTTTTGCGCTGTTCAAAACTATGCGGAGAAAGCAGAACTTAGCAATTTCTCTCGGTATCCAAAAAGAAAATTGGGGGCAACCATTCATTTTTCAGAGATAATTAAGCTTCAATTTGGCAAAGAACGCCATACATTGCTTTGTATTTTAAAGCTTTTTACAAATATTGTTGATTAATTATCTTCGAAAAATGCTTGGCTAGCCCCAATTTTCTTTTTGGATTTCAATAATAATTGTTAAGATATGCTTTTCCCGCATATTCAGTAAAGCAAGGAAAAATACCTTTTAATTAGTAGGCACCGTCCTTAATGTATATCAAATCATATTGGTTTTTGAGGAGACATAGCTAAATATTATTTTTCAGGTTTTTATGGGAAATTCAGACATTGGAACAATTGTCTCGCACAAGTTGGTGCCAAGAATTACGAGCAGATATGTTCGCTTTTATGTAATGTCGTGGCATAACCACATATCCATGAGAGTTGAGCTGTATGGCTGTGCTATTAACGGACCATGACTTTTCATTAAATTGCAACCTCACTCTAGTGAACGAAAATCTGTAAATAACCTACCACTCATTGTATGGAGGTTAAGCCGTGTTCTTTGTCTGTCTTTCGTAAGAATTTAGTCAAGTTTTATAGTAGTAAATCGTACGTTATATTATAGAAGTAAATTCTACCCTAAAAGGGGAAGCAGCGCTGGCGCAGTGGTGAGAGCATTTGCCTTTCACCGTATTCGACGTCATATGTGGATTGAGTTTGATGGTTCTTTACTCTGCTCCGAGAGGTTTTTCTCCGGGTACTCCGGTTTTCCCCTTGCTCCGAGGGGTTTTTCTCCGGGTACTCCGGTTTTCCCCTTGCTCCGAGGGGTTTTTCTCCGGGTACTCCGGTTTTCCCCTCTCCTTGAAAACCAACCTTTGATTTCATTTGATTTCAGTTTATTTGTAGTCTCCCAAATTAGTAGAGCACTCGGATAAATAACCTTGAGACTTAAATAAAGTGATTATATTCATTATCATTCTTTCATAACATATTTCAAATGGCTGAGATGGAACTTGTGTATGATTATTAACCCCGGTGGATCAGATGAAGAGATTATAGTTTTCCGATGGTGACCCGAGGATACTCGGAGCACTCGCATTTTTCCGAGTATCCCCAAGTCACCATCGGAAAAAAACAGTATCATCTCTTCAATATATTTAAAGTGACCCTGTGATCAAACAATCAATTCTTATTTTTCTTTGGATTTCGAAACTATGTTAACTAAACACTAAGCGAACAAAGTTTTTAGCTTTCATTTAAAAAAGACTCCCGTTTATTTTAACTGGAATTTTACAATTTTTAAATTGTAAAATTACGATCTGGACAGAGCTGGATCGAGGAAATGACGTCAAAGGCTCACTAGTTTAACTTGATGCAATGCGTGTGTACGCCGCAGAATTAATATACAACACGGGAGTTTTGGGCTTTCAGACTTTTAAAATGGCGTTTTGCATATATAATTAAGCTGCATTCACACGCTGAAATTTTAAGCTAGTGAGCCTTTGACGTCACTTTTCCCTGGATCCAGCCCTCTGAGGTCCAATCGGTCACTTTTGGACGTGAATAATGGCGGACCATGAAATCTGAAACTTACACTCAAAGTAAACGGCCTTTGGATAAAAGTCAAAGCGCAAAATTTAGCCAGGCAGGTGTTAAGCAAACAAACTTTCAAAATCTGGAGAAAAAAACTGAGGTGAATTTTTGATCACAGGGGCACTTAAAATTATCGGTTTTATCTATATAAATTTGCGCGTTAAAAATGTTTTCGAGATTGTGTATACCCACTTCAAAAAACTGACTGGCTATCCAGCTTTTATTTAAATAAGAATATAATTAATTATTATAGTTTTATAATCTATTAGAGTGTTCATCGTGGCTTGTTAAGCCCATGAGTAGGAGCTTTCCTCTCCCATAACCTCCCCTACTAGTCACCTTTTGCACGTATCTTTCTTTTTCTGGACCACACGAGTCCTTGGGATCTGCGCGCACTGTTTAGAATGGCCAATCAGAATGAAGTTATTATTAAACGAAGACAAAAATAGCAGAAACATTGTATGCAAATTGCTGTAAAATGATGTAAATGTGAGTTTCCTACAGAAGGGTTAGTTCTAAAATTAGACAGATACACGCAAAGTTTGGCCCAGGGATAGAGTGCAGAGTGAGGCTCCTGGTCAGCGGCCTCAGCAAACATTGAATCCTGTTTTCAAGGGAACTCAAAATCATTAGACTCTTTCATGAATGAAATGTATTGTAAAATCTGATTAAATGAAATGAAATTCAAATAGATAACCGAAGATGGTCACACAAAAAAAGACAACGATCAGATATCAATCGAAACGCAGAGTGAACTTCTCAGTTTTAACGGCAAATTCTTAATTTGGGTCACATGTTGTCTGAGAGAAATAACACAAGAACACTTTCGAATCGTGTGACATTTGTTGAGCCCGCGGACCATTGGGACACTGTCTAAGCAGAATATGTAGTTCATGTGTCTCTTAATATAGCGTATCCAGTATTATGAAGAAATACCCCTGCATAAGTTCCCTCGCGCATCCTGGTATACCGCTATATACCCATGTAAAAGCCTATTTTATCTGTCACAACACTGATAGAGGTGATTGTATGTGACGACGCATGGGATCTGAAGAGGAAATCGAAGCGTCCCAAATACCCATCAAATCACTCAGGACAACGCAGATAATAGTGGGTGGGTGAACTTTGTTTATGTGGCTGTCCATAAAATGAATTTTCGAAAAGAAACATCGCGATTTGAAGTTTTTATGGAACATTTTCCTCGATCAGTTGAATCGGCCGTTACAACTGTCTCAAAATAACGTGACGTCACGCGCTCTCGCATACTCAGGGTTGTCTGCCATTTGGTGGGCTCCTGAGAATTCAGAGTGTTCAGCCTTGGTATTTTATTATAACCGTTGACGACTCAATTCGCGTCGAATCTGGAAAAAAACCACACAGGAAGGAAGCGATCCACAATGGCAATAAGGTTAGGCTTTTTATTGAGAGTTTTTTCGTAAAATTATCTTCTCAGGTCTTTTATCGGGATTCCCATGCAAATCCTTATATTTTTGTTGGCTTTACCTCACACTGAGCTTGGGGCGCCTGTGATATAACATTTTCCAGGAGTATCGAATTCGCTTCCAAGGAAAAAATGAAGATTACAACTGGAAAATTACTTGCTTGGTTCCATGATAGGGAGACTGACAAAGCACAGACACAATGCTTCATATCGTCCAATTTTAGTCTCTTTTGAATTGATTAAAACAAGTTCATTCGTGACAAGTGTGTATAGTTTTATTAGGCTACTGTTGTGACACTAAAACGATAGCTATCACATGATCATCGGTCTTGTGCGAGTGATATCCGTGGTAGCAACATAGGCCCGCTTTTCGGGCCCGAAAGTTTTCGGGACTTTCCTGGGAAGGATTCGAACCGACGACCTCCGTAACACAGTTGCTTAATTAAAAGCCCGATTAAGCTAATCGTAGATTATTACGGTTTCAAAGATTGACTTATACTTTTGTTTTTCTTTAGCCTAAAATTACATAGTTAAGGGTTTTTTGACGGAGAAAAATTCATACCTCGTTTGGTACGCAATCGCGGATTAGTGTTAATGGACTTTTCAATTTGAACAAGTGGGCTAAATGCTTTTGTCTGTCATAAGAGGAGGCAGTGTGACCGAGTGGCCGAGTGGTTAGGGCCCGTGCCTTGAGATCCAGAGATCCTGGGTTGAAAACCGCGTTCTGACCACTCACTGAATTTGTTTCCGGTAGTACTTGGCTCAATTTCCTGGCGCAGTTGTAAAATAGCCAACTGGTTTGCCTCCCGCCAGTTGGGATTCTTAACAATTGTGTCTATTCAATGCTCAGAGATATTAGCCACTAGCTGCTCTGAAATCCGAGGGTAAACAAAGTTGCATTATTATTATTATTATTATTATTATTATTATTTCCTATTGGGATAAACTGTTTCAACCAAAACCCGTGGCAGGGATGGCAGACAAGTTAGCGCACTTGCAAGAGCACTTGCCCCCCACAGGAGCCCATATGGTACATTTATTATGATTCTTGCCCCCCCCCCCCCCCCCCACCCCACCTCCCATGGTGACCCGGGTGCGACGCCCAGCGTCACATGTGGGTTTTCTATTCTGCTTCGTGAGGTTTTTCTCCGGTTACTCAGGTTTTCCTCTCTCCTCAAAAACCAACCGACGTTCTTAACCCTGTGCAGTCTCCGCCAACAAGCGCCCCGGGACAGCGCTAAATGAACCATATTCCGGTCATTCCGTTCATTCTGCTATCCATAATCGGGAGCAGAATATTCCGAAAACGGAGTAGGACCCAAAAGAACATGAGTACCGTCTATTCCGTGTATTCCTATTTCGGAATCGTACCAAAGGAACGCGCCCTAATTATTGTTCCGTTTTTATTACCGTATCTTTACTTGCAAGAGCACTCCAGTGAAACGTGGTCTCGATTATTTATGGATTGGGTGGGGCTCGATGCCCGTCACACCTTTTCTTAGGTCTTTGAAGAGCCAGTCTGAGTTAGGTTGCCTTTTAAACTGTTGTAACGTGCTCCTTACAGTTTTAAGATTTCTGATGGTTTGTTGTACTGCACAAACCTCAATGAGATCAATGTAAAACCCAAGTGAAATACAATGGAACCTCCATTAAGCAGCCACCTATTAAGGGGCCACCCTCTATTAAACGGCCAGTAATCAAAGTCCCGAAATAATGGCAGAATAATATTGTAAATCAAACTTCTATTAAGCGGTCAACTCTATTAAGCGCCCGCGGCCACCTTTTGGCTAGACACGCGTGGGAAAGGGAAGCGTTGCGTGACTCCGGCCCGAGCGGCTGCGAAGGAGACTACCTTTTGCCCGTCCCGATGAGAGTTTTCCTAATGTTTTCACCTCTATTACACTTAGTTTGACTTTTCAGCAGTAGACTTCCTTGCACATTATTTATAAATTAATCATGAACCCGTAATGCAACGTTTTAGGTACAGACATTACCTCCTCTTTAGGTTAAAAATCAAATCAAGGAGGGATTACGATTTTTCAAACGTTGGCCGTGTAGCACTTTCATTTCAACAGACTTACCTGGTTAGAGTGTAATGTGAAGTGCTAAGTATCTACCCCATTTGAACCATGTGAGCGTTAGCCCTACTGATGCAAATGGGCCGACACAAGGACGTACAGAGAAAAACTCTGACCAGGGTGGGAATTGAACTCATGTAATCCCTCCTTGTACTTGTACATGTTCATTGCCGTGACTTTAACATCGTCAGTTCCCACAACTTGTTCCCGTCTGACCCTGTAGCTCAGTCGGTAGAGCAGCGGTAATTCAACCCGAAGGTCGTGGGTTCAATTCCCACCCTGGTCAGAGTTTTCTCTGTCCTTGTGTGGGCCTATTTCCATCAGTAAGGCTAACGCTCACATGGTTCATATGGGGTAGATACTTAGCACTTCACAATACACTCTAATCAGTTAAGTCTGTAAAAATCAACTCAGTTTACGCCATAGTTTAGATTGTTCATATTAAGTTTGGAGAACCTTATCTCAACATTTTCAGGAGAAATTGTTTTTTCAAACAGTACTGTGTTTTTGTTCTGTATTAGAGCTCTCTTGTGTAAAAGTTGTCACAAGCCTCTAAAGGTGTTTGTTTCAGAATAAGGTGACGTTTCTACTGACGATTTTGCTAATTTCTGACGAAACTCTATTAAGCGGCCACTGGTCCACCCAACAGAGGTTTCACTGTAGATCGTACTTAAAGAAAGAATATGCTAATGTCGGCACATGTTTCATGACAAATGATGGGCACGTGTTTGACAAGTAGGTATAAAAAATGCTTTAATAGTACTTGGGAGTAAGTTGTTAGTTGTTAGCGATTGCTGTTGTAACAGAAGCACAGTCGAGGAATAAAGAAGAGTCAACCAAGAGTGTTAGAGTTGATTTCTGTTCCCCCAAAACGTTTTCTCTAACAACATCCGGCCTCAAATCTAATGACACTGGTTTGACACTTTTAAAACTGAAATATTAAAGTGCCATTCTCTTTGGAATCCGTCTCATCAGTTCCTGTGAAAGAGAATTAACCTCTTTAAACAGGCTTTCTTACTTCTTCTCATTAATAATTGACTGAAAATAAATCAACATTTTTATACTGTTTACTTAAAACTGCGAATAGATAAAACATCTGGAGCAATGTTGGCATACAGTTGTTGCCATTTGAGCGGTTTGACAAATCTTCAGATCAGTTTTGTGTAAAACCTTCCCTGCCAGGCCTTTCTGTTGCTGATTATAACAAAGTAAGCTGTTTGTTGATTCCTTTTAAGATTTACTTATACCAACCTGTAAATCGAGAGTACACTTAGAGTTTATGTTTTTTATGAGACTAGTGCTTCCTAGTTGATAATGTGTTTTTACGGTGATGCATGCACCATAAAAGATAGGCGGTTCGTCACATTTTCAGAAAGAGCAGTTTCATCAGTTGTATATTTTCATCATCGTTTCTAATCAATAGAGTAACAATCCACTTAAACCCATTCACAGTTTTCCCCGAGTTTTCATTTTGTAATGCGAAAACGTGATGAGTTATTAATTTTTCAGTGGCCGTCTCACCACAACAGAAGTTTGTTGAACTAGCCGGGCTATACCCAAAGATTATTAGGTTGTGAATCAATTGGCTGAGTTTTTCAATTTCGGCACCAAGTAATTAACGGTTATGCACGAAATTTAACGTTAACAACTTTTCGGAGTCCGGTCATGAAACCATCATCAAGCAATGCAAACGAGTGAAATTTATACGGACACAACTATAACATACATGTAATTTTGTCAGAGGAGATCTGCCTGAATATTTAGGTAGTCGTATTTCTCCATGAATATCATTTCATGAATCAAGCAAATGAGATTTTTGTTTTAGTTTTCTCGAACACTAAACTAAGCTCATAGATTTTAGATCATTAAGCACAACTTAAAGGCATGTTTGTTCTTTACAAATGCTAAAGGACAGTTTTTTGCACGCTATTTGACAACGCTCACGGTGGCGATGTCTTGTGGTATTTATTACTGACCAACAAAGCTCGCATCCTAAAAACTACGTTTGAATTTATCCACAAGCTCATCTTCAATAGAGGAAGTTTAATCGATTAAAGAAAGAGCTTTCGGTGAACATATCTCAAGCACGGAGAATTCCCTCAAGTAGCACCTTATGAAGAAGTGCAATTTTGAGGTTCTCCCAGAGGAAACAAGAGAACGTAGCTAAAATTTTATAAACTAAGGAACAGGGGAACAAAGACAAATATCTTAGGAAACAAGGGAACATAAGCCATTTCAGGGATCAAAAAGCTGAAAACAATTTTGAAAGTACTTTCGGGAACAAGGGAACACAAGCAAATCTTTAAAGGAACAAACATCCCCCCTCGGGGCCCTCAATTTTAATTAATTCAATACACGAAATAAAAGAAGGTTAACCGGTTCCTAAGTAACCTTGGGACCATCTTTACCAGAAACGATTCAAGACCATATAACCTTCGAAACTTGGACTTTGATCAGTATTCTAACTTACAATTAGGAGTTTAAGAAAAGACGACAGCTACGACAACGATAACGCCATAGAACAGTTATATATGATTGGTTAAAGGTGGACAAATAATCTTGCTGCAGGTGCAGCAAGCATTTTAGAACACATTTTCCGGTACTTTGCATAACAACGGCGTTATGTTTAACGCTGGATAGCTTGTGGGGTCGTGCACAAATGAAATCATATCAAATTAAATACTTTTGTCCTTTGGTCTAAAGGTGTTTGTTTCAGAATAAGGTGACGTTTCTACTGAAGATTTTGCTAATTTCTGACGAAACCCTATTAATTAAGCGGCCACTGGGCCACCTATAACAGAGGTTTCACTGTAGATCGTACTCAAAGAAAGAATATGCTAATGTCGGCACATGCTTCATGACAAATCGGATGGGCAGGAGCTTGACAGGTAGGTATAAAAAAGGCTTTAATAGTACTTGGGAGTAAGTTGTTAGTTGTTAGCGATTGCTGTTGTAACAGAAGCACAGTCGAGGAATAAAGAAGAGTCAACCAAGAGTGTTAGAGTTGATTTCTGTTCCCCCAAAACGTTTTCTCTAACAACATCCGGCTTCAAATCTAATGACACTGGTTTGACACTTTTAAAATGAAATATTAAAGTGCCATTCTCTTTGGACTCCGTCTCATCAATTCCTGTGAAAGAGAATTAACCTCTTTGAACAGGCTTTCTTACTTCTTCTCATTAATAATTGACTGAAAATAAATCAACATTTTTATACTGTTTACTTAAAACTGCGAATTTAGATAAAACATCTGGAGCAACATTGGCATACAGTTGTTGCCATTTGAGCGGTTTGACAAATCTTCAGATAAGTTTTGCGTAAAAACTTCTCTGCCAGGCCTTTCTGTTGCTGATTATAACAAAGTAAGCTGTTTGTTGATTCCTTTTAAGATTTACTTATACCAACCTGTAAATCGAGAGTACACTTAGAGTTTATGTTTTTTATGAGACTAGTGCTTCCTAGTTGATAATGTGTTTTTACGGTGATGCACCATAAAAGATAGGCGGTTCGTCACATTTTCAGAAAGAGCAGTTTCATCAGTAGTATATTTTCATCATCGTTTCTAATCAATAGAGTAACAATCCACTTAAACCCTTTCACAGTTTTCCCCGAGTTTTCATTTTGTAATGCGAAAACGTGATGAGTTATTAATTTTTCAGTGGCCGTCTCACCACAACAGAAGTTTGTTGAACTAGCCGGGCTATACCCAAAGATCATTAGGTTGTGAATCAATTGGCTGAGTTTTTCAATTTCGGCACCAAGTAATTAATGGTTATGCACGAAATTTAACGTTAACAACTTTTCGGAGTCCGGTCATGAAACCATTATCAAGCAATGCAAACGAGTGAAATTTATACGGACATTTATGAAATAACATACATAGAATTTTGTCAGAGGGGATCTGCCTGAACATTTAGGGTAGTCGTATTTCGCCATGAATATCATTTCAAGAATCAAGCAAATGAGACTTCTGTTTTAGTTTTCTGGAACACTAAACTAAGCTCATAGATTTTAGATTATCAAGCACAAATTAAAGGCATGTTTGTTCTTTACGAATGCTAAAGGACAGTTTTTTGCGCTCTATTTGGCAACGCTCACGGTGGAGATGTCTTGTGGTATTTATTACTGACCAACAAAGCTCGCATCCTAAAAACTACGTTTGAATTTATCCACAAGCTCATCTTCAATAGATGAAGTTTAATCGATTATAGAAAGACCTTTCGGTGAACGTATCTCAAGCACGGAGAATTCCCTCAAGTAGCACCTTCTGAAGAAGTGCAATTTTGAGATTCTTCCGGAGGGAACAAGAGAACATAGCTAAAATTTTATAAACTAAGGAACAGGGGAACAAAGACAAATATCTTAGGAAACAAGGGAACATAAGCCATTTCAGGGATTAAAAAGCTGAAAACAATTTTGGAAGTTCTTTCGGAAACAAGGGAACACAAGCAAATCTTTAAAGGAACAAACACCCCCCTCGGGGCCCTCAATTTTAATTAATTCAATACCCGAAATAAAAGAAGGTTAACCGGTTCCTAAGTAACCTTGGGACCATCTTTACCAGAAACGATTCAAGACCATATAACCTTCGAAACTTGGACTTTGATCAGTATTCTAACTTACAATTAGGAGTTTAAGAAAAGACGACAGCTACGGCAACGATAACGCCATAGAACAGTTATATATGATTGGTTAAAGGTGAAAAAATAATCTTGCTGCAGGTGCAGCAAGCATTTTAGCACATATTTTCCGGTACTTTGCATAACAACGGCGTTATGTTATGTTTAACGCTGGATAGCTTGTGGGGTCGTGCACAAATGAAATCATATCAAATTAAATATTTTTGTCCTTTGGCCATTTCAATTTTAGCAGGAAATTAAGGACCGTGCTTACTATTGTTATTGCGCATATGTTCTGCGCGTCTCGGAATACTCGGATTTCCTATCGGCTGTGCTTATTTCATACAGGGATATTTTTGCGCTGTTCAAAACTATGCGGAGAAAGCAGAACTTAGCAATTTCTCTCGGTATCCAAAAAGAAAATTGGGGGCAACCATTCATTTTTCAGAGATAATTAAGCTTCAATTTGGCAAAGAACGCCATACATTGCTTTGTATTTTAAAGCTTTTTACAAATATTGTTGATTAATTATCTTCGAAAAATGCTTGGCTAGCCCCAATTTTCTTTTTGGATTTCAATAATAATTGTTAAGATATGCTTTTCCCGCATATTCAGTAAAGCAAGGAAAAATACCTTTTAATTAGTAGGCACCGTCCTTAATGTATATCAAATCATATTGGTTTTTGAGGAGAGGGGAAAACCGGAGTACCCGGAGAAAAACCTCTCGGTGCAGAGTAAAAAAGCAACAAACTCAACCCACATATGACGCCGGATCGGGGAATCGCACCCGGGCCACATTGGTGGGAGGCGAGTGCTTTCACCACTGCGCCATCCCTACTTTAATGGTGAATGCAAATGACTTACGATCGTGCAAAGTTCTATTTTGAGGTGGCGTTTCCCTTGACGTCGCCGTCGTAGATCTTAACGTCCTTTATACTATAAAAAATGGAAGAAACTCCGTAGGACATCTCGGCTCCTCGTTAGAGTCAAAACTGGCCAGTAATGAAAGAAATTCAGAAACAACAGCAGCTGTGCCTCATACCATTTACGTAGTTATGAACTGATCTCTAAGCTTGATTTAATATGATTTAGTCGTATCTTTAATTTTACATAGAGCGGTTTTCAAATGAGTGTCGTAAAACCAAAACCAAAGTAATTACTTTGGCCAATCAAAAAGGACGGACACAATCCGGTAAACCAATCAAAACTCGAAGTAATTACACGTAGCCGATACAAAGAGCGGGAAAATGTGCACGCGCGAGCCACGATTGGTTTTGGCTTCACTTCTGATTGGTTGAAAAAATGGCGCGAGAACTTTTAACCAATCACTGAGTGAAGTAATCATAAACGAAAGCAATTCCCTAATTACTTTCGACACTCAATTGAAAACCGCTCTATATCTGAGAGTTTTTGGGCGTTTTCCATTTACAACAAATTTCCGGAAATTTCGGTGGAAATTTGCATCGGGTGAAAAACGTGTTCCATTTAACTCAGGTCCGTTCGCCGCCCAGTGATTGCGATTTTACGCGCTAACGGGAAAACAGGACTACCTTTTTAGAAGTTTATTCCGGAAATTTTCTAGTGGAACGAACCAAAAACGTGTGTTCCATTTACATCCCCACCGGATTTTCTGGAATTTCTTAGTAAATGGAAAACGCCCTTTACTTCTCCTTTATTTAAATATGAGGAAATGCTTTAATTTCTCAAGCCTTAAATTATTAAGAGCTTTGTTTCAGTGTTCCCGATTACAGCTGGGAATACACTAGAATTGAGTTCATGACGCCTGTGTAAAGGTTCTTACTTCTTACAGGGTAGTATCGAAAACGAAGCACGAAGGACCCAAAAGATTGAAAACGAAGCACCCCGTTTTCAATTTGAAGATCGCTTTGAACAGAGGCCAAAAAACACATTTACTATTGTTGATTAGAATAAAAAAGTCAACTTAAATACATAAATACATACAAATCCTTTATTTAAACACGATAATGCTTTAAAGCAATGACAGCGCGACGCACAAATTAATGTGGTAATTCGATATATGCTTCAGCCTTCGAGTCTTGTAAGTCGTCCAACATGTAAACTTGACAGTAGATCTAACTTTTCGGTTCTACACGATGGACCGTTTTCGTCCTGACAGAAGTTACGCGTATTATAAATGACTAACAACAACAAATACAACAACTTTATTTATTTACCCTTTTTAAGTGAAAAGAAAGATTATAAATATGGAGAACAGCAAGGGTAACAGTTACTCAGAATAATTAAAAAGCTAATCTTGCTGAGCAACATAATTTTAATTAATAATTAAATTGATTGAAGTTGGCAATAAAGAGTTGGTAATCGAAAATAAATGGAATAAAAAACAAAAATAATTCAACGGTAATAAATGAAAAGCAAGGGGAAAAGAGAGCCAGTAAAAACTATAGAGAATTTGTTCACTGTATGAAATACTCAATAATTTATGAGTAGCCCTGTAAAGGTTGAGTTTCAGTTGTTCTTTTGTAAATTTTGGGTTGGGGGAAGCTGTTTTATGTTCTCATCTAAATCATTCCAGGCTGCAGCCACCGCATGGTGAATGTTGAATTTGCCATAGAGTTTAAATTTGAGTTTACTTTGATCAATTCAAGTTATGCTGCCAAATTCTCGTGTTTCAAAGAGCCAGCGGCGAAGCATTGGATGTTCTTTAAAAAGTAACTCCTTCCATAAATATCAAGAATTTGTATCTCCCTCAAACATACCATTATCAAACCTAATTAGTTGTTACATACTTTACTTGCCTGCTCAGAACTTTCGCGATTTATATTGATATGACGTTGTCTGCTCAAGCGCCTTGTGACTAAGGGCCTAAGCTTTATGAATCTGAATCAAACTCACTAGCGCGCTGTAATAAAATACGCTACAACTGTAAAAATTTTAAATTGTTCTTTGTCGACACAGGAATGAGTTTTGCCGTGAAATCTCTACTCATTTACTTGGTGTTGAGGTCAGAATTTGCGAGTTCTTGCACAGCAACTTACTCCGTGCAGGGACAAGTTCTTCGAAACCACACCATCAAGGCAGAGACCGCAGACAAAATAGAAGATTGTATCTTGCGTTGCATGGCATATCCCGGATGTAAAAGCAGCAACTTTTATCGCGTGGACAAAAGCTGTGAACTGAATGACAAGACGCATGCGTCTCACCCAGAAGACATGAGACGTGAGCTTTATACAAACTACATGATAAACACTCTCCGATCTATACCTTGCAAAACTCAGCTCGATTGTGGTATGGATTTGATATGCACACCGTTCCTGATTTGCGAAGGTATGTCATGCCCAAAAATGAAGTAATGTGGACTTTAAGATAATGATAGGACGGCAATGTTGATAAAATGTCACCTTCAAATATGACTTTGCACTATGGTACGTCTTTCGTGAATAACGTGGTACAATGTGGGCGAATTATCCTAAAAGTAAATTGATATGAACGCCGGATTTCAGATTAATAATAAAGTGTGGAAGGTTCATTTGTTATGCTCAAGTTGTTGTCAAAGCCTCATTTCATGTCGTTGTTATGTAAAGTACCACAAAAATATGAAATAAAATGGGTGCCTCACGTGCAGCACAATTAATTTTCCTCGCTTATTTTGAGGCTCGTTCACCGCCTAATATGTTTAACGACCGACTTGATGGACATTAACCGACAGACCGCGTAGTGAGCTGAGGTGGATTAACAATTTGAGAGGCTAATCCATGTGTACGTGATGACGTAATTGTTAGGTTCGCAAGTGCGCTCGGGGAATTTGATGCTTGTCGGCATCTTAATATTTGTGTGGAGTGTTCAGAATCTGATGTAATCTTCGGGAAGGTTAAGGCTATCGGAGTTGTAATCTTAAGAGAATCGATTCTATGAAGCCTGAGTAAAATACACTGATTCCAGTGAATATTCGTACACCAACTGAACTGAAACAACCATACGGGAAGCCTGAAAGACCATTGTCATAAGAAAGTTGTCGCTTTATTATTCTTTGTATTTTACCAAGAGGTCTAGAGAACAGGAGAGACATGTTAACTTTTAAATACAAAACAACGATTTTCAATGAACATGTTTCGGCAGAAACTCCAGCCTTCCTCAGTGCAAGTGTTACATGAGAGGCAAATCTGGATATAAATATCTGACAAATGTTAATGAGTACAAATACAACACAAAAATGTATAAAGCGTGAAAATTACAGAGGTAGGCTTGAATAAACAGGTTGAAGTTGTTGATTAAGGAAAGGGTTTTCTTACAGGATGTGAGTTCGAGTTCCAGCTAGCGATTGCTTTCACGTAATTGATCATGCTGACACACGCGGTTTTCCAGCTCAAGGTTCAACCGTGAAGACCTTAAAATTTGTTTTCACTGTAACCACAGAATGCCGCAGTCATCCACTTGGAATGGAAAGTAGGGCCATTCCGAACTCAGCGGTGACGGCTTCTTCAACATATGGAAGAAGACATGAACCCTGGCAAGCCAGGCTCAACAATGCGGCAAAAAGTCAAAGTACTGGCTCTTGGTCAGCAGGAACAAGTGCCGTTGGACAGTGGTTGCAAATTGACCTTGGCAAGGAGACAGTATTGACGAAAATAGCCACACAGGGGAGGCCTAGTCATGCTCAGTGGGTATCTTCTTACAAAATTCGGTCGAGCTTGGGCGGAGCAAACTGGAATGCGTATCGAAGCGACGGTTCTGTAAAGGTAAATGTCGTTTGAAAAAGACTGTCCTCAAGACCATTAGAATAGAAATAAGTAACTTATTCAGGAAAACTTTGCTAGAGCAAAGAAAGTTTAAAATACAGTACTGAGACAGGAACCCATGACCCGGAGCCTACAACTCTACTGTGTTCGTGTAACGGCGTTTTCACAGACGGATTTACTTTTAGATTGAATTTCCCGCGAATAAGACTCCCACAGGAGCCAATTACAAGACATTAAGCGACGTCACAGGGTCACCAAACCGGAACTGCCGTTGTTTTTTGACCTAATTCGCGGGAAGGGCTAGTCTAAATATAAACCTACTTGTGAA